>NW_026615075.1:0-49975 GCF_030052815.1 Hevea brasiliensis
TCTAGCACAAAGTATCATAAATTGGTTCATAATCGAGGATACTTTACAATAAGGATATGACTTATCCAAAAAGATTGTATTCATGTTTGTTCCCAAGGTATTTATATGAGATATAAATAAGATGAAATGGTGAGTCTCATGCCATATAGTAAACATGATAGGCACTTATACATGATAAGTAGGCCGAACCAGTGATGCATATGACAAGCACATGTAGTTTACTCTTGTCAATATATTGTCATATATCATATCAGTGCATATAATCTTTAGACCTGAGATAATATAGTTATCTTATATATAGGTGGTTTGAGTTTGATACTGCTTTCATACTTGTACTGTGTATGGGTATATGGGCATGTGTTGGCTCCTACTAGTTATATATGGAGGTAGGTATTGATCAAGATGGAATCTGTTACCCTAAGTAAATAGGGATAAAATCCTATGTTTATTTAATTGTTCTTGATGTTTTAAGTTCCTGGCCAGGACAGACAGATTTAGTCAGAAAAGTGTTTCTGACAAGAAAATCTAATTAATCAAGAACTGGAATTAAAAAAAAAAAACATAATATTCACAGCAAATGAGGTTTGACATAAACCATGACTCCAGCTCGAATTGAGATTTTGCAATAGAGAGGTTATAGTGCATGGTATCATATGATTAAAGGTTCATTTAAAGGTATTCCTTATTACTGATTGGGTGGCCATGGCATGCTATGTTAGATGTTAACCATGGTCTATGAGGTGCCTAAAATGATTTAGAGAAATCATTTATGGTAAGAAAGATTTCTGATGATATTAAGAGTTAATATCATATCTCATTGCCAATTAGTGATGAGCCTAGTGAGTCACACACATATATAAGTTAATCACCAAGTTAAATGTGAATTAATCGATTAATTAAAAAATTTAATTGATTAATTAAATAGGTTTGGTTTGCAATAAGATTGCAAATGTCACACCTTACCCCTCCGTAAGGTATAACATGATCCCGTAGTATACCTAATAAATTACCAAACTTCATCTACTGATAACCCATCAAATACACTACAAGGGATTTTAAACCTTTTCTTATTTCTTTTTACAGTGGTAAGCACTTTTGACAGGTGTCAAATTTTTTTTTTTAACTAAAGTGAAACCAAATAACACATCTGAAGTATCAATAATTTTTGTAAAAATTTTGGCAGAGTGCCATCTGTATTTTGAATAAAACAATTCTTCAAAAACCTGTAAAAAGCACTTCCAATATTTTTGTTCAATCCCAAACTCCAATATGGCTCAACAAAAATCAATTTTCTCAACATTTGTCAAACGCAATTCTACATCAATTTTCAATATTTCCAAAGATAGACTACAAAATGACTGAGTAGTTCAAAAGCTGAGATAAGAAATAAATATATTACAACTTTAGTTTACAATTACTCAAGACTAAGTACAATATATACATAAAGTGCACATACATTACAACAAAAATTACAAAAAGTGGTATACTCAATATACCCGGCAGAATCTCAAAATGTAGCACAAGCAGCCTACTCTGCTGCTCTATCTGTCTGTCTACCTGCGACAACAATGAAAAAGCTATCGCTGAGCCAATGTCTCAGTGGTGCACAACATTAAGAAAATGCAATTTAAAACCATAAACCATAAATCATATAAAATGTGGATACTTAAAATCATAGTTAAATTCAAAAGACAGAAAATGTCATAAAGAATCAAACTCCATTTCACAATGTCTCAATGAATATCAATAAATCACACACACAACTTAATCATGATTCCATAGTCCAATTCGTCCCAAAAGCCGATGGCTAGTGAGGAATAACATAGCTAGCTAGCAATTATACGAGTACTCATCCTATTCGTCATCAACCAGCACACACCTCAACACTTCAGCCAGAGAGGGAATTCAAAGCCAATTCGTCCCACTAGACAAGCTAGCGAGGAATTCAATCAAATACACATGATAGCTGTGGTTTCAAACCATTTGCAATATTTTTCAAGCAATAAGTATCCATCAAATTCCATTCAAACAAATTTTTCACAATTTAAGTAATAACATACAAATTGTCATAATTCATTTCAAGTGAAAATTCAAAAGGAATAATTGTTGTGCACAAACCTCTGAAGAGTAACCTCTTGGCCTTGACTTAGTGTTTTCTTCCCCTTCCCTAAGTCTTTGCTAATTGAAATACACAATTTAAAGTGTTTCAATACTCATTTACTTTGTTTCTAATAATAAGGTTCAATAATTAAATTTATTTAATACTATTATTTTTATTAGTCAACCTATAATGTTGTCTTTTGATGCACTCTAGGGGAATAAATTTTAATATTACCAATATGTCACATTTTATAGTCCTTTAGTGTTGGCACATGTTACCAATTTCATTTTCAAGTGTATTGCATTTTATTGCAATTTATCGGATTTTGGTATGCTGTTTTAACCTAGTCGGATAACTTAGTTCCCTCGGTTTTTAGGTTCTTGTAACACCCTCCCTATAGCAACTCCATATACTCTACTGTTTTGGTGACTAGTATGGGTCCGGACAGCTAGAACATCCGGAAAAATATTTAAACTAAAGTGAGGAACCATAATTAACTCAAATATTAATAAGAAAAATTTAGGAAAAATTTTAGAAATAAAATACAACCAAGTAAAATGAGCCGATGCCCTAGTGATGGGTAACCTAGTGGGAAGTTGCGGTTCTAGCAACTTGGAGCCATAGACCTGGGGGAAAATTCATAAAATAATTTTTGAGACTCCAAAAAAGGGTCATTGAGGTTTCTATGGCATTAGAATTATCACACCCTACTTCCCTGTAAGATGTAACATGATCCTGTAGTACACCTAATGAATTACCGTACTTCGCCTACCGATAACCCATTAGATATACTACAAGGGATTTTAAAACAATTTTCATGAAATTTAAATCATCGATTAAAATTTGGTGTTATAAAATTTTTTTCAAAATTTCGGCAAAGTGCCGGCTGTGTTTTGAGAAAATAGTTCTTCAAACCTAAAAAGGAAAAACACTCCCAATATGTTTTTTCAAATACAACTCCAAGAACTTCATTTCAACTCATAATTCAAATCTCAATAATCAAATCAATTCATTTCCAAACCAATCTCATCTTAAAGAAACATTTCATTGATTACAAGACTCAAAATTAATATTACAAAACTATTCAGGTAAATAAAATCTCAAATTTATATTTACAATAATTTACATTTAATTACATACCAAAATTTTTTATAAGAGTTTTTATACAACTGCTCAAATAATTTACATACATATTATTACATGCATACATCAAAACCTGTGTACATGGGTATACTTGGAGCTGATCTGAATGTCTCTTCAAAGAAGCTTATTCAATTGCTCTATGCTCTTTTCACCTGTGACAGCATACAAAGCTATCGCTGAGTGGTGAACTCAGTGGTGCACAACTATAATTTAAAACATAGTACAATATACCTTAATAAAAATTACAGCAATTAATTTAAAAATCTGGATACTCATCAAGTTCCAAAACTCAAAATATTCATTGCCAATAATATAAATCATTTGTATAAAATGACTTTGATCACAAAATTCAATTTATCAAATCATAACTAACAATTTAAGGTAATTCCAACAATTTATGGAAATAAAGATTAATTCCAATAAAATCAATTATACATAAATCCCATTTGAAATCGAAATTCTTTACTATTCAAAAACCATTCTTTATCTCACTAACTATGCAAGACTAATCCGAAAGGGCCATCTTCGGGGTGATTCTAACTCCTTATGGTTGGGGAGGTCGAATCATATTCTAACTCCCTATGGTCGGGGAGGTCGAATCATCGTGAACAGTACACATCACAATAATGAATCTTCCGAAAGGGCCATAACATTAAACTTAGATCTAACATCTAATAAGAGGAGAATCTAAGCCTGTGTACGTACCATGGTAATCAAAACACAACTAACTCCATTGTCTTCTCAATAAATGAGAGAGACGGGTAATAACCTAGTCAAGCATCTATAGTGAGATATAAAACAATATCACAATCCTTTTAGTGAGCATAAATCATAATACAATTCGATTCAAAGTTAATTCCAATATTCAATAATTTTTATGCTCATCACAATTCAAATCATAAATTCACATCTTTCCATGCAAATTGCCCATCACAATTCAAAACATGTTCTATCACAATTTTCCAAAACATAATTTATTCAATCCACAATAATGCTTAATACTTGTGGAAATACCATTTCACAAAGCTAAATTCATACATATTATAACAATTTCAATAATCATTGAATTAAATCCAATGCTTGTTAAACATAATACATAAGAAAAATATGTCATTTAATCATATGAAATATTCAGAACAAAATCAGTTAAAAATTAGTTGTGCACAAACCTGATTTGATTCGCTCCTAGGCCTTGACTCAATGTTCTTTATGCTTCTCAATATCCTTATCAACTGAAACACACAATTTAAAGTGTTTCAGTACTCAATGAATTTGTTTCCAATCATAAAATCTAATATCTAAATTTTCTTGATACTATTTCCTTCAATTCATTTCATTAGTCAACTTATAATGTTGACCCTTGATGCACTCTAAGTGAGTCAATTCCAATGTTACCAATATGTCACATTTTATAGCTCTTTAGTATTGGTATATGTTACCAAATTCATTTTCAAGTGTATTGCATTTTATTGCAATTTACCAGATTTCGGTGTACTATTTTGACATAGCCAGACGGCCTAGTTCCCTCAGTTTTCAGGTTTCGGTCCAAACTACAAACTTGTAGGTCTATGTCTTATTGCATGCGAGGCAAAATTTCAGGTCATTTTGAGTTGTGTAGACCAAGATATGGTCAATTTACCAATGCTAGATAGAATGCACCAAAATGGTAGGCTTAGGTCATTTTTAGGTCATTTTTGGTTCGGCCAGTTTTGGTACCTGAAATTGTGCAGGCTATTTGGCTTGGTTCTGGCCATTTCTGAGCTTTGGTGTCTTCATAAGAATTGTAGATATATATCTAAAATATTCATGGTAAAAATTTCAGGTCATTTGGACCTGTTTTGAGTGAGTTATGGCCAAAACACTAACTGCTGCCAAAATGGTCAATTTTCAGGCTTTCAAGTCTCTAATCCGGATTTGGTCATTTTTCAAGTTACTATCTGGACAGAATTTAGGTAGGCTTTCTTCATGAGAGTTGGCACATTTTGTGCCTAGTTTCACCTCCAATTGGCCTCATACCAATTGGAGCCACACACTTAGGGTTATAGGTCCATTTGCACACTGCCCTCTACATGCTTTTCAAACACCAAACCAAATACATGTTTACCAATTACATTTTCACTTCCCATACCATTATGCATTTGGCACTAACCAAAACCATTCCATTCTCTACATTATAGGTCAACTTGGACAAAATATAACCACTTCAAATACACCAAATGCAGTCACCATTCACAAAGTTCAATCCCAACAATATATACACATAAATACTTCTAATTATCACACAAACTTCCATCATCAAATTACATACCTATCACTACTATTCCACACACATATATGCTGTCATTCTTTTGTACAATATTTCAACAACATTTCATGAATTTGAACCTTATCAATTTTCATTTTGAGACTGCCCAAAAATTACACATACACATCAACTTCCATTTTCACTTTTCAAGCTTACAAATCAAATTTTATACATGGAATTCAACTTCAATATAATTAAAAATTTAAATCAACACCCCAAATCACCAATTACATGAAGAAAACAAGTTACATATTAAACTTCCATGGCTGCCGAAATGGAGCAGCACCCTAACTTACCAAACTTCAACTTTTCTTACATATATCAACTTATCTCAACACCCACACAAACTTTAACAAAGAAACCCCTTGTGAGCTTGACAAAACTTCACCTATTCCTCTTGATATTACTATCAAATTCTTACTTGCAAGGTGGGGATAAACTTTAATGAAGACAAGTTGTGGAAAGCATGGCTTGATCATGGAGATTTGAGCTTGGGAAGTGGGTGGCCATGGATGAAAGCTTGGGAGGATTTTCGGCTGGTTTGTTTGGGAGGTTGAAGATGATAGATTTTATGTCCCAATATACTATATTATATGTCCATTAACTTCACTTAGTGGAGCACTAAGTATGGTTAAAGTATTAATTAAACCAAAGTTTCCAATTTCTCACATTTTCCTCATATCTTTTATTATTTAGATTATGTACCACCATTTTAATTTTTCATGACATTTTCCAAGTGTAATATCATTTATTTTTAATGGACATTTAGGTCAAAAGGCAACTCGGGATGTCAAATGACCACAATGCCCCTATTCGGATTGCATTCCCGATTTTTCGGTAACACCGAGTTTTATCATTTTCTCGATTTCTCATTTTTCTTTGTACTAATTAATTAATTTTTCTTTGATATTTCTAATGACATTTATACTTCAATAGATATTTATTTAAGTCTTAAAAATATTTTCTAGGGTTTCCCACAGTCCAGGGCTAGTCAACGGTTCGCGCCGCAACTTTCCAGTGCGGTCACCCATCGCTATGGTTTTCGGCTCGTTTAACTTGGTTACAGTTCATTGCTATTTTTCTCCTTTGTTTTTCTTGTATTTTCTTTTCTTGTATTTCATTATTTTATGCCTCCTCATTAACAATTAAATATAGTTCTAGCCATCCTAGCTACCGGGACTGACACTGGTCACCAGAACAGTAGAACGCACTACCGAACATAGGGGTGTTACAAGAATGCCAAGAAAATGCTTAGAAAATTTTTTCAATCGATACAGACAATTTTGGTCTGTTAAGCCAAACGGAGGACATTTTGATTATTTCATCTTCAGAGATAATTTTTAGCTGACTTGTCTAATTAAGTAAATAATTATCATGACACAAAATGTGAATAAATGTTGCTAAAAATTTAATTGAAAATGAATAAAAAGAAAAGAAAAAAAAATGAAAAAAAATGGGACTTTTGACATCATGCTTATGCAATTAAAATCCTTCCACCCAATCACATTGTGACACATGGCAATAACTCATTTAAAATGGCTAAATGGGCAGAAAATGAAAGAAAACAAATTAGTTTCTTTCATCTTCTTCAGCTGCAATGAACCAGCTCCAAGCAATCCACCATTGCCATCCCAACCAAGCTTCCTTTCCCACCATTTTACACCATAAAATCCCTTGCTTTTTTCATTAAAAATTTTCCTTACACCTAGAGCAAGTCTTGGGTAGCAAAAAGAAGGAGGAAAAGAGAAGTTCTCAAGTTTTAGAAAGTGCCTAAGTCAAGGTTAGTGCCAATTTCTTTTAAAAATTTTGTATATGGCTGCCGTTGAACATGATTGTGTTGTTGTAAACCATGGATTGTATGTGTATAAAAATTTTAGTTTTTAGGGTTAGGGTTTGGATACAAACTTGAGACTTTGTTCATATAAGGATGAAAAATAAGTTTTAATGGTCAATTAGTGACCTTTTGAATGTGTAAGATGAGGAAATGAAGTGAGTTGAGACTTGGCATTTGTGTATGGGTAAGTTGCCTTGGCTGACTTGCAGGACTGAGCATGAGTCCTGTAGGTTTGGGCAGCTATATATGGAGTTGTAGAGGTTCAATTAGTGCAAGGCTAATTGGACATGAAACTAGACACATAATGGCACAACTTTGGAAAAGAAATCCTGCCTAGAAAACCAAACCAAGTTGGCCTAAAAATTTCCCTAATCCCGGTGACCTGCATTCTGCCTGAGCAAAATGACCAAATGAACAATATTTATTCATTTAGTCATAACTTAGTGTAGAAATGTCCAATTAACCTGAAATTTTAGCAGAAGAAAGTTGAGACATAGACCTACAACTTTTATGAAGAACATAAATCCACATTCTGATCATAACCTAGTCAAATTGCCAACCAAACTTAGGTTACCAAATCTGGCAGAACCAGTTTTGCCCATAATTTTGGATTCTGTCCAATCCGGCCAGTTATGGTGTTTAGGCCATAACTTGAGCTACAAAACTCCAAATGGAGTGATTCAAAAAAGGAAATATAACTAGATAAAATAAGGAACAACTTTCATGAAGACAATTTTACCAAATTCCTACTGTAAAAATGACAAATGGAACAGTAAACACAAGGTTTGAAATCTGAAAATTTTGAACAACTAGCACTAAGCTTAGAAATGGTATTGGCAACCAATAACAGCAATTTTAGAATGCAAAATGTGGTATGTTGAGATTATTAGAATCAATGTACCTATTGTCTATGCAAAAGTCAACATTTTAGTTGACTAATGAAATGAATAGTAACACCTAAACTTAAATTTCAAGAATTGTAAAGTTTAAAAGTGTAACATGCCCTAGTACACCTAGCAAGATTGGTTTGGATAGGTTGGCATGCCAATAGGGTTCAGTTAGCAGTATTGCACATGGCATTATGCCATTCTGTGATTTCATAGCTTTTTGCCATTCTGACATTGTGTTGAGACTTGGCTTTGTGCCTAATGTTATTACAGCTTATTAACTGTTCTATTGCACACCGGGAGATACATATGTGACCGATGGTGTGACAGCCCGAGGTACTTGATACCCAGTGCCAGTTTACCCATTTATCCAGTCCAGTCATCCAGTATAGGTTACTTGGGCAACCAAAAATGAAAGTAAATAAACTTAATGAAATTATGAATATAACAAGTATAATATAAATAAGATTACCAATAATGATAAAAAAATTATCTGCATAAGACATCAGAACATGCACTGCATATTTATTTTTTTGTTATTTCTTTTTATTTTATTATTGGCACCACTAAGAATTATTGCTTAGCGTGTCACTTTTTGCCACGCATAGGTTCTGGAGAGACAGACAGAGAGCCCAGCAGACCACAGACTGGGTGAGGTCACAGATCTACCTAGCGTCAAAGTCACCTCTCTTCTACAGTGCATCAGTGGTAGGACCTTTAGGTCTCTTTTGAAATATGTTTTTGCATTTTGTAATAGGTAGTAGTTTGTGATTTGTAAATTATCAACTCATGTAAATTGTAAATTTATGTAATCATATATTGATGTACATATTTTGAAGAATTTTGTTAATTAATATAATTTGAGAATATCTTCATGGAATTTTAGTTGATTTTGAATTTGAATGAAATTGTGGATTAATGTTGAGAACTTGAAATGATTGCTAATGTTGAGACCATGTTGATCGTTATTGGAGTTTGAGAATGATTGGAAATGATTATTGGAAGTGTTTTTTACAAGTTCCGAAAAACTGTTTTCTCCATTTTTAGCCGGTACTCTGCCGGATTTTCTATAAAATTTACGGAACCTCAAATAAATTTATGATTTCAATAAATGACTTAAATGAATTATATTTCATAAATTATACTTCATAATTATGAAAAAAATAAATTAGGGAGAATAAAAAAATGATTGAATTAAAATAGGGTGTTCCGGTACACTGCATGGCATATCTTGCTCGGCTACACTGTAGACGGGTAAGGGGTGTCACATTTAGTGGTATCAGGGCACGGTTTAGGCATTTCTTGGCCTCGATTGAGTCCATACTATGCATTGCATTTTTAAGAGTCGAGGTGACATTAATGCAGATCTGTTGTCTTTGTTAAATAGGATATGGACCCTTTATCTCAGAGGGTAGTTGAGGAGGAAGTGGAGAGTCATGCTCCACTTGCAATAGCTGGGACTGGGGGTAGGGGAGAACCTGCTCCGCTAGCTCAAGCAGAGCCTGCTGAGCCTCCACAGGCCATGTTCCAGCAAATGGGCGAATTCTTCAGACAAATGGCTGGGGTAATGTCACCACCACCACCACCTCCACAACAGAAATCACACCTAGAAAGACTGAGAAAATTTGGAGCAGTGGATTTCTTTAGCAAGAGAGAAGATGATTCTGTTGCAGCCGAAAATTGGTTGAACAGAACAGGAAGGGTTTTAAAACAACTCCACTGCACTCCAGAGCAAAACCTAGAAGCTGCTATATCTCTGTTGCAAGATGATGCATATGAATGGTGGGATACGGTGTCCAGTGAAGTACAGCCAGAAGTAATAACTTGGGACTTCTTCCTCTCAGAATTCAAGAAGAAATATGTGGGTAGTGTATACCTGGAAGAGAGAAGAAGAGAGTTCATTAATTTGAGGCAAAGACAGCTGACAGTGGCAGAGTATGAAAAGGAATTTGTCAAACTGAGTCGTTATGGAAGGGAGATAGTCCCTAATGAAGCCGAGAGGTGTAAAAGATTTGAAGAGGGATTAAATGACAACATAAAGATCATGATTACTGCCTTGGGAATCACAGACTTCACCAAGTTAGTGGAAGCTGCAATAAAAGTTGAAAAGGTTAGAATAAGTGAGCAGACCAAAAGAGAGAGACAGCAGAAGAGGGGCCCGGGTCAGTCTAGCTCATCTCCTGCACTAGGAAAAAGGTTCAAAGGTCCACCTGCACAGAGTTCAGGTCAACCTCAAGGTCAGGGTCAGTCTCAGGGGCCCAGGCCACACTTCACCCCTAGGAGAGGTCAGTCCACACCATCTGTGGGCAGCTCTCCAGGGATGGGGTTCAGGGGACTAGCCCCAGCATCTTCTGCATGTCCACATTGCCTGAAGTGGCATAAGGGGGGGTGTTGGAGAGTGACTGGTCTTGCTTAAGGTGTGGGTCGACAGAGCATCAGTTGAGGAACTATCCACGGAGAACTACTACAATCGCTCTAACACAAACAGACAGACCTGCTCCTGCACCACAAAGGGGCAGGAAATCTGGCAAATCTGAGGCAGTGGGACCATCACAGAGGCCTGCATTTAAGCCAGCAGAGAGGCCTGAGGGCAGACCACCTACCAGAGCCTATGCCATGAGAGCTTAGGAGGAGCAAGATGCCCCGGACATCATCAGGGGTACGTTCTCCCTCTACAATACATCTGTGCATGCATTGGTGGATCCAAGATCCACTCATTCATATATCTGCATCAACCTACCTATAGAAAGGGGGATATTAGTAGGGGAGAGTGACCAAGACATTATGGTCTCTAATCCATTGGCCATAGTGTAGTGGTGAACAAAGTATACAAGGGTTACCCGTTAAGGATTCAGGGGTATGAATTCTTGGCAGACCTGATTGAGTTGCCTTTCCATGAGTTTGACATGATTTTGGGAATGGACTGGTTGTCACGTCATCAAGCAATGGTTGATTGTAAGTTGAAGAGTATCTCATTGAAAACTCCTGAGGGTAATGAGATTACAGTTGTGGGGGAAAGGACATATTTCTTGTCCAATGTCATCTCAGCCACAGTTGTAAGAAAACTGATGAGAAAAGGCTGTGAAGCCTACCAAGCACATGTGGTGGACACTAGGCAGGCTAAGCCAGATCTATGTGACATACCCACAGTAAGAGACTTCCTAGATGTGTTCCCTGAAGAATTGCCTGGATTGCCACCAGCAAGGGAAGTTGAATTTGCTATTGAGATACTGCCGGGTACAGCACCGATCTCTATTGCTCCTTATAGGATGCCACCCATAGAATTAAAGGAACTGAAAATGCAGTTACAGGAGTTACTGGATAAGGGGTTCATACGCCCCAGTGTCACCATGGTGAGCTCCAGTGCTGTTTGTGAAAAAGAAGGATGGGACTTTGAGGTTGTGCATCGATTACCGGCAGTTGAATAAAGTGATTGTGAAGAATAAATATCCGTTGCCTAGAATTGATGATCTGTTTGATCAGTTGAAGGGAGTAGGAGTATTTTTTTAAATTGATCTCAGATCAGGGTATCATCAGTTGAGGGTGAAGGATGCAGATGTGCCAAAAGCGCATTCAGACCCGTATGGGCATTATGAGTTCCTAGTGATGCCCTTTGGCCTAACAAATGCACCAGCGGCATTCATGGATCTTATGAACTGTATCTTCCATCCATACCTAGATCAGTTTATAGTGGTCTTTATTGATGATATTTTGGTGTATTCCAAGACCAGTGAAGAATATGATGAGCATTTGAAGATTGTTCTGCAAACCCTGAGAGAAAAGAAGCTGTATGCTAAGTTGTCCAAGTGTGACTTTTGGTTGAATGAGATTGCATTCCTTGGACACATAGTGTCATTACGATGGGATTAGGGTGGATCCCAAGAAAATAGAAGCAGTGATGGAATGGAAGCCTCCCAGAAATACAACTGAGGTCAGAAGTTTCTTGGGGCAAGCTGGGTATTACAGAAGATTTGTGAAGGGATTTTCATTAATAGCTGCTCTAATGACTAAGTTGTTACACAAGAATGTTAGATTTGACTGGAATGACAAGTGCCAGACCAGTTTTGAGAAGTTGAAGGCTATGTTGGATCGAGGCATCGGTGTTAACACCCGAGGTCGAGAAAGGACTTTGTGGTCTATAGTGATGCCTCTCATAATGGGTTAGGTTGTGTATTAATGCAAGAGGAGAAGGTGGTCGCCTATGCTTCCAGGCATCTAAGGCCGCATGAATAGAATTACCCTACCCATGATCTAGAACTTGTAGCAATTATCTTCGCACTGAAGATATGGAGGCACTACTTGTATGGTGAAAAGTGCTACATTTACACAGACCACAAGAGTCTGAAATACTTGCCAACCCAGAAGGAGCTCAACCTTAGACAGAGGCGATGGATTGAGTTCCTGAAGGACTATGATTGTGTAATTGACTACCATCCTGGGAAGGCAAATGTAGTTGCAGATGCTTTGAGCAGAAAATCCATCATAGCTTTGAGATCATTGAATGCCCATCTATCTTTGGCTCGAGATGGAGCTATTTTGGCTGAGTTGTAAGTGAGGCCAAACCTGCTACAGCAGATTTTAGATGGGCAAAAGGTAGATGAGAAATTAATGACTACTGTGAGTAAAATCTCAGAAGGGAAAGCAACTGACTATGAGATGAAAGCAGATGGGTGTCTGTACTACAAAGGACGAGTATGTGTACCAGATGATGGGGAATTGAAAGCCAGTATTCTGAAAGAGGCACACACCAATGTTTATGCTATGCACCCAGGAAGTACAAAAATGTATCATGATATAAAACTTTAGTATTGGTGGCCTGGTATGAAGAAGGACATAGCTGACTATGTGACTAAATGCTTAACATGTTAGCAAGTCAAGGCAGAATATCAAGTTCCATCGGGTTTGCTACAGCCTATACGCATACCTGAATGGAAATGGGATCGGGTCACCATGGATTTTGTAAGTGGTCTACCTCTTACCCAGAAGAAGCATGATGCAGTATGGGTGATAGTAGATAGATTGTGAAGTCGACACACTTCTGCCGATCTGGTGACTACTCATTGGAGAAGTTAGCAGAATTGTATATCAGTGAGATAGTTAGATTGCATGGAATTCCACTTTCCATCATATCTGATCAAGACCCAAGGTTTACATCGAGATTTTGGAAGAAGTTGCATAAATCCTTGGGTACACAACTCCACTTCAGCACAGCTTTCCATCCTCAGACAGATAGGCAATCAAAAAGAGTAATCCAGGTAAACAGTTGAAACCAATTGAACTAATACAAATACTGAACTGAAATGATAATAATAACATGAAATATATGTCAGGTCCTTGAGGATATGCTGAGGAGTTGTGTCATTGAGTTTGAGGGAAGTTGGGATAGATACCTCCCACTGGCAGAATTTGCATACAACAATAGCTACCAAGCTAGCATCTAAATGGCCCCGTATGAAGCACTGTATGGGAGGAAATGTAGAACTCCAGTGTGCTGGACTGAATTAGGCGAAGATAAACTGGTAGGGCTAGACCTGGTGAAACAGACTGAGGAGAAGGTAAAGCTAATCAAAGCCAATCTGAAGGTTGCCTCAGACAGATAAAAATCTTATGCCGACCTGAAGAGAAAAGAAATAGAATATACGGTTGGCGACAAAGTGTTTCTCAAGGTGTCACCGTGGAAGAAGGTACTGAGGTTTGGAAGAAAAGGTAAGTTAAGCCCTAGGTTCATTGGCCCATATGAAGTCATTGAATGTGAGGGTCCAGTGGCCTATACGCTAGCTTTACCACCAGAGCTGGACAAGATCCACAATGTGTTCCACGTATCTATGCTAAGAAGATACCGCTCAGATCCTTCACATGTCATCTCCATGGAAGAAATTGAAGTACAACCGGATTTGACATATGAAGAAGAACCCATATGGATCTTGGCTCAGAAAGTGAAAGAGTTGAGGAATAAGCAGATTCCACTGGTGAAAGTGCTTTGGAGGCACCACAACACCGAGGAGGCAACTTGGGAAAGTGAAGAGAAGATGAGACAATAGTTCCCTCAACTGTTTGCATCAAGTAAATTTCGAGGACGAAATTTAAATTAGAAGGGAAGAGTTGTAACACCCTACCTGTAGCAACTCCGTACATTCTCTGCTTGCAGTAACGGTGTGGGTTGGACGACTTACCACATTGCATAGCACAGTAGATTTCAAAATTAAGGAGATTAGAGCCACACTTAAGACAACTTGAGAAGCCATAAACACAAATAATTAGTAATGTTTAATTAGTTAACTATAAATAAGAAAAAGCAGAACATAAGAAGTTAAAGTCACAGTGATGAGTGATCTCAGTCATTTTAAACTCAAAAAAGTCCTTAAGACCTTATGAACACGATGGAAAAGATAAAATCACGAAAAAGAATTGTTAAGCCAAATAATTAGGTCGAGGCGGAAGAAATATGGAATTATTTGCAAGATGAAGCAATTTGGTTAATTGACCACTCACCTAACTATCAAATAAAAACGTAGAAAAGAAAATTTCAGAATTGAGAATTAAATTAAAGAACTACTTGAAAAAAATAAATAGAAAAAAAAAAGAAAGAAGTTAGAAAAGTCAAAGGTGAGGACATCATGAATGATGTCATAAATGAATTAATTAAATATTTATTATATTAGATTTTTATGGTCTTTCCTAAGCCTAAATAAATAAAGGAAACAAAAGAAAAAAATTAGAAAAACCCTTCTTCTTCTCTCTCCTCTTCCATAAATCCTCCATGAAAGCTTCTCATTTACCTTTAAGCTTAATTTTTCATTACCCAACCTTAATAACTCTCATAAGAACTTCATTAAAGCTTGTAGTTGCAACTTGAGAAGAGAATTTCAAGAAGAAAGAGGAGCTAAAGATAGGGTTTGAGGATTTAAGAGAGGTGAGCATGTTAACTTGTTACTTTCCATTTTAATGCATCATTAGTTGTTGAATTAGCTTGTAATGTGTTAAAATGAAATAAAAATATGGGGAAGGACAAACTGAAATTTCAGCCATGGATGTAGGAAAGTCTGATGTCTTTGAATGAATTAAAGGTGTAGTAAGTTTGTATGAGTATGGTTGTAGGATAGAGATGCATAAATGTAGTTAAATACAATAATTTAGTAAGTTAGGGTTTTGGGACTTAGGGTTTGTGAACCAAATTTTTGAAGAAATGCATAAATGATATCTTTGACCACTTGTGAACTGAAAAATGGTCAATAATGACCAAAGGAAATGTGTGGAATTGTTGGAATGAAAACCAAATTCGTAGGTCAATGGTCATGTGACCAAACCCACTGAAGGACCAAAACTCAAATTTTACAAGTCCAATTGATATGCCACAAATTGGGGATGAAAATAGACATAAAAGAGCACAATTTTCATTAAGGAACCTTGCCCAAAACTGACCAAAACTGGGTGAACAAATTGACCAAAGTGAAATGAGAGCAGCAAATGAACAGTAACTGTTCATTTGGTCATAACTCGGGATAGGAAGGTCAAATTGACATGAAATTTTACCAAAAATTAGATAAGGTATAGATCTAAAACTGTTATGAAGAACACCACCCCAAATTATGCCATTAACCCATTCAAATTATTGAGGAAAGTTGAGTTACAAAACCTGCAACTCTGCAGAATTTCTATTGAGCAAGAATGTTTGAAGGGTTATAACTCTCTACAAAACTCTGATTTAGGCGATTCTTGAACCGATGGAAACCTAAGACATAGTAGAACATTTCATATGAAGAAATTTAGACCAAATTATGAACTTAACTTAATCAAATTACTGACCAAATTTGGATCAAAATCTGCCAGAACCCAAAATCTCGTGAATAGTAATTTTATTTTGGCCATAACTTGAGCTACAAAACTCGATTGAGGTGATCCAAAAATGAGAATACACTTAAGACAATAAGAAACATTTTCTATGAATGAAGTTTTGTCAAATTCCAACAGTAGATGGACCAATGGAATAGTGCAACTTAGAACTCCAAAACTGAAAATTGGCAATTTTGCCAAAATGACCTAAGCTTTGAGAAAACGACTAAAACCAACAAGTTTAATGACCAAAATGTGGGTGAAGTTGGAGTTCCCATACCTATTAAGCCTTAGAAAGTCAACTATTTGACGTGAATAGTGCAGTGAATAGTAACCCGAAACACAAAATTTCAAGGGCGTTGAAATTAGTTAGAGCTAGGTATAAGTGAAGTTAAATTTATTTTTGGATTTATGTTAAATTATGATCTGAAACACTATAAAATTGTGTGTTTCAGTGGAAAAGAATTTGAGGTTTGTGCACAACATCTTCATGCTTTAAAATTCATTGATAAAGTGAGCGAAATATGTATTTTACTTGTGATTTGGAATTGTTGAAAGTTTATTTGTGACATTATTTATGATGTTTTGATTAAAAAAGTTATTGTGTATATTTGAAATAGTAATGTTTAGCAAATTGTTAAGATAAGTTTTGAAACCACAGTGTCATGACCATATATTTGAACACCTCACTGGGTAATTAGTTTCAATTTTGATTCCTTCTCGGAGAAGTGTTGAGGTGTGCGAAGAGGATGTGAATGGATATCCATATATTTGAGCTAGCTAGCCTTGTGATATGATTTCTCTTTAGCCTCTGGCTATGAGATTCTATTTGTTTGAATGGCATGATCTAGTTTTATGAAATGTGTTTTGATACTTTGAAATGAACTTGGTTTGCATTAAAATCTCATAATTCATGTTTTGTGTTTAATGCTTATGTTTAGTCAAATTTTTGAATAAATGTGATTTTATTTTTGCATAAAGATTATTTTAGTATGTTGTGTACCACTGAGTCCTAGTACTCATTGTTGTGTGAGGAGCTATCATCTTGAAGTCTTGGGTATAATTTATAAATATTTATTTTGATGTATGTATTGCATATAAAGGTATGGACATGTAAATGGGTCTTGAGCAGCTTGTACAAAATTTGTATGAAGTTTGTAATAAAATTTAGTTTATATTTCTTTTGATGTGAATTTTGTAAGGATGTATATAAATTGTTTTGTCTCAAATGAAATGATTGTGGAATTATTGAAATTGATAGAATTTGATTGTGAAATTGAAGTTGTGGTTGAGAATAATTTTTAGAAGTGCTTTTTACAGGTATTTGAAGAACGGTTTTCTCAAAATACAGAGGAAACTCTGTCAAAATTTTTATAAAATTTACGGAAAAATAAAATGGGCCAAAATTTCCAACTAGCTTTTCACTTAAGTACATGTTTTAAATACTTATTAGAAATGCTCACCACTTACCAAAAGTAAGAAATTGTTTTAAAATCCCTTGTAGGGTGCTTAATGAGTTATCGGTAGGTGAAGTTTGGTAGTTCATTAAGTATTCTACGGGATCATGTTATGCATTATAGAGGGTTAAGGTGTGACACAGCTAAAACATCCGGAAAAATATTTAAACTAAAGTGAGGAACCATAATTAACTCAAATATTAATAAGAAAAATTTAGGAAGAATTTTAGAAATAAAATACAACTAAAGTTAAATGAGCCGGTGTCCTAGCGATGGGTAACCTAGTGGGAAGTTGAGGTTCTCGCAACTAGGAGCCCTAGACCTGGGGGAAAATTCATAAAATATTTTTTGAGATTCCAGAGAAGGGTCATTGAGGTTTCTATGGCATTAGAATGCTAAGAAAATACTTAGAAAAAATTTTCAATCAGTACAGACAATTTTGGTCTGTTAAGCCAAATGGAGGGCATTATGGTCATTTCATCTTCAGAGATGATTTTTGGCCAACTTTTCTAATTAAGTAAATAATTATCATGACACAAAATGTGAATAAATATTGCTAAAAATTTAATTGAAAATGAATAGAAAGAAAAGAAAAAAAATGAAGAAAAATGGGACTTTTGACATCATGCTTATGCAATTAAAATCCTTCCACCCAATCACATTGTGACACATGGCAATAACTCATTTAAAATGACTAAATGGGTACAAAATGAAAGAAAACAAATCAGTTTCTTTCATCTTCTTCAGCTACAAAGAACCAGCTCCAAGCAATCCACCATTGCCATCCCAACCAAGCTTCCTTTCCCACCATTTTACACCATAAAATCCCTTGCTCCTTTCATTAAAAATTTTCCTTACACCTAGAGTAAGTCTTGGGCAGCAAAAAGAAGGAGGAAAAGAGAAGTTCTCAAGCTTTGGAAAGTGCCTAAGTCAAGGTTAGTGCCAATTTCTTTTAAAAATTTTGTGTATGGCTGCCATTGAACATGATTTTGGTGTTGTAAACCATGGATTGCATGTGTATGAAAATTTTAGTTGTTGGGGTTAGGGTTTGGACACAAACGTGAGACTTTGTTCATGTAAGGATGAAAATAAGTTTTAATGGTCAATTAGTGACCATTTGAATGTGTATGATGAGGAAATGAAGTGAGTTGAGACTTGGCATTTGTGTATGGGTGAGCTGCCTTGGCTGACCTTTAGGACTGAGCATGAGTCCAACAGGTTTGGGCAGCTATAAATGGAGTTGTAGAGGTTCAATTGGTGCAAGGCTAATTAAAAATGAAACTAGACACATAATGGCACAACTTTGGTGAAGAAATCCTGCCCAAAATACCAAACGAAGTTGGCCTAAAAATTGCCCTAATCTGGGTGACCTGCATTCTGCCTGAGCAAATTGACCAAATGAATAGTATTTATTCATTTGGTCATAACTCAGTGTAGAAAGGTCCAATTGATCTGAAATTTTACTAGCAGAAAGCTGAGACATAGACCTACAACTTTCATGAAGAACACAAATTCAAATTCTGACCATAACCTAGTCAAATTGCCAACCAAACTTAGGTTACCAAATATGGCAGAATCAGTTTTGCCCAGAATTTTGGATTCTGTCCATTCCGGCCAGTTATGGTGTTTAGGCCATAACTTGAGTTACAAAACTCCAAATGGAGTAATTCAAAAAAGGAAATGTAACTAGACAAAATAAGGAACAATTTTCATGAAGACAAATTCGCCAAATTCCTACTGTAAAAATGACAAATGGAACAGTAAACACAAGGCTTAAAATCTGATAATTTTGAACAAGTAGCACTAAGCTTAGAAATGGTATTAGCAACCAATACCAACAATTTTAGAATGTAAAATGTGGTATGTTGGGAGTATTAAAACCAATGTACCTATTGTCTATGCAAAATTCAACATTTTAGTTAACTAATGAAATGAATAGTAACACCTAAACTTAAATTTCAAGAATTGTAAAGTTTAAAAGTGTAACATGCCCTAATACACCTAGCAAGATTGGTTTGGATAGGTTGGCATGCCAATAGGGTTCAGTTAGCAGTAGTGCACATAGCATTATGCCATTCTGTGATTTCATGGCTTTTAGCCATCTGACATTGTGTTGAGACTTGGCCTTGTGCCTAATGTTATTATAGCTTATTAGCTGTTTTGTTGCACACTGGGAGACACATATGTGACCGATGGTGTGACGGCCTGAGGTACTTGATACCCAGTGCTAGTTTACCCGTTTATCCAGTCCAGTCATCCAATATAGTTTACTTGGGCAACCAAAAATGAAAGTAAATAAATTTAATGAAATTATGAATATAACAAGTACAAAATAAATACGATTACCAATAATGATCGAAAAATTATCTGCATAAGACATTAGAACATGCACTGCATATTTATTTTCTGTTATTTCTTTTTATTTTATTATTGGCACCACTAAGAATTATTGCTTAGCGCGTCACTTTTTGCCATGCGTAGGTTCTGGAGAGACAGACAGAGAGCCTAGCAGACCACAGACTGGGTGAGGTCACAGATCTGCCTGGCGTCAGAGTCACCTCTCATTTACAGTGCATCAGTGGTAGGACCTTTAGGTCCCTTTTGAAATTATGTTTTTGCATTTTGTAATAGGTAGTAGTTTGTGATTTGTAAATTATCAACTCATGTAAATAGTAAATTTATGTAATCATATGTTGATGTACATATTTTCAAGAATTTTGTTAATTAATATAATTTGAGAATATCTTCATGGAATTTTAGTTGATTTTGAATTTGAATGAAATTGTGGATTAATGTTGAGAACTTGAAATGATTGCTAATGTTGAGACCATGTTGATGGTTATTGGAGTTTGAGAATGATTGAAAATGATTATTGGAAGTGTTTTTCACAGGTTCCGAAGAACTGTTTTCTCCATTTTTAGCCGGTACTCTGCCAGAATTTCTATAAAATTTACGGAACCTCAAATAAATTTATGATTTCAATAAATGACTTAAATGAATTATATTTCATAAATTTTACTTCATAATTATGAAAAAAATAAATTAGGAAGAATAAAAAAAATGATTGAATTAAAATAGAATGTTTCGGTACACTGCGTGGCATATCTTGCTCGGCAACACTGTAGATGGGTAAGGGGTGTCACAGTTCTGGTCCGAATTACAAACTTATAGGTCTATGTCATAGTGAACTTTGCCACAAATTTTAGGCCATTTGGAGTTTACTCGACCAAGTTATAGTCATTTTACTATTGCTTGATAGATTGCACTATAATGGCAAACTTAGGTCATTTTTAGGTCATTTCCGATTCTGGCAGTTTTTATACCCAAACTTGTGCAAGCATTTTGACTTGCTTATGGTCATTTCTGTGTTTCGATGTCTTCATAAGAGTTGTAGCTCTATGTCTAGGATTTCCATGGTATAAATTTTAGGTCATTTGGACCTGTTTTGAGTGAGTTATGGCCAAAATACTGACTGTTATTCAAATGGTCAATTTTCAGGTTTGCAAAGTCACTAATATGGATTTGATCAATTCTCATGTCACTTTCTGGACAGAATTTAGGTAGGCTTTCTTCATGAAAGTTGGCACATTTTGTGCCTAGTTTCACCTCCAATTGACCTCAAACCAATTGGAGTCATACAAGTTCACTTATAGCCTAAAACACATACTGCCCTTAACACATTTTTGAGGCATTAACCATTCACACATTCAACTAACCATACTTCACTTTCCAAACCTAATTCTGCATTTGGCACTAACTATAACCATTCATTACTTTACATTATAGTAACTTTCGGTAGAATATAACCAATTTACAATGCACCAATTACACTTCCAATTCACAATATCCAATTCTAAACAATACATACACATGATTGCTCCTAACCACTACATATAACTTCCATCCTCAATCATACAAACTTCCCCCACATCATCACCACCAGAATTCATTAACAAGTTTCATGATATCATACATAATTTCATGGGTTTAAAGGCTGCCGAAAAATGGCAGTTTACTTTGACATTAAATTTCCCTTACAAACCCTTAATTTCAATTGCTCAATTCACACATACATATACAATACATTGGCTAAAACATCTTACACATTTAAGCACTTAAATCAATACCTCAAAATACCATTTACATGAAGAAATAATTCATTAACTTTGATATTCCATGGCTGCCAAAAATAGTACCCAACAATTACTCAAGTAATTCTTTCAATTTTTCAACCAAAATACTACCCACAACACCAACATAAACTTTAACAAAGAAAGGATGAAGAAATGGATACTTACCACTTATAAAACTTGTTAAAAACTCACCAAATCTTTTCTTTCTTGCTCCCTATCTCTTCCCCAAGGTGTATAGACAACTTTTAATGAAGGAGACTTGAGGTTTTTATGGTTGGATCATGGATGCATGGAGCTTGGTTGACTTTTGGCTATGGAGGTTCCATGGAGGATGAATTCGGCTGGTTTGAGAGGAGGTTAAAGATGAACTCATTTCTGTCCACTTTAGCTTTTAGGTGTCCCAAAATTCTAAGTTAGTGGAGAACTAACCATAGTTTAAGATTTAATTAATCAAAGTTTTTCATTATTTCAAATTCTACCCCTTAATTTCTCTTAATAGTTCTACCCATGTAATTTTATTTTTTTATGGAATTTTCAAAGTTTAATATCATTTATTTTTAATGGACATTTAGGTAAAAAGACAACTCAGGGTGTCAAATGACCAAAATGCCCCTATTGGGTTTATATTCTCGATTTTTCGGTAACACTAATCTTTGTCAGTTTCTCAATTTTTCATTTTTCTTTGTACTAATTAATTAATTTTTCTTTGACATTTCTAATGTCATTTATACTTCAATAGATGTTTATTTAAGTCTTAAAAATATTTTCCAGGGTTCCTCGCGGTCCAGGGCTAGTCAACGGTCCACGCCGTAATTTCCCAGTGCGGTCACCAATCGCTACGGTTTTTGGCTCGTTTAACTTAGTTACATTTCATTGCTCTTATTTTTTCTTTATTTTTCTTGTATTTTCCTCTATTGTATTTCATTATTTTATGTCTCCTCACTAATATTTAAGTATAATTCCAGGCATTCTAGCTGTTCGGACAGACACTGGTCACCGGAACAGTAGAACGCACTACCGAACATAGGAGTGTTACAATTCTCCCCCCTTAAAATAAATTTCGTCTCGGAATTTTACAGCATCGATTTACGAGCAGTGTGGGTCTTTGTCTCCTCATGTCCTCTTCACGTTCTCAAGTAGCTTCCTGGCCTGAATGATGATTCCACAGCACTTTAACCAGGGATATCTGTTTGCTCCTTAGCTACTTCACCTCATATGTCAGAATCTCTATGGGTTCTTCCTCATATGAAAGGTCTGGACTTACCTCAATCTCTTCAATTGATAGAACATGAGATGGGTCAAATCTATACCTCCTTAATATGGACACATGGAAGACACTGTGTATCCTTTCTAGCTTTGGAGGTAATGCCAATCGATATGCCAAGGGACCCACTCTTTCCAAAACCTCATATGGTCCAATAAAGTGAGGACTCTGTTTCCCTTTTCTGCCAAATCTCATAATCCTCTTCCAAGGAGAAACTTTGAGGAATACCTTATCACCCACTGTATATTTAATATCTCTTCTTTTGAAATCAATATAGGACTTTTGACAGTCTGATGCAGCCTTGAGTCGATCTCTGATTCTGATCTTTTCCTCTGTCTGCTGAACAATTTCTGGCTCAATCATCTTTCTTTCACCTACTTCATCCCACCATAGGGGAGTTCCGCACTTTCTACCATACAAAGCTTCATATGGAGGCATCCCAATGCTTGATTGGTAGCTGTTGTTATAAGCAAACTCAATCAAAGTCAAGTGTGTATCCCAACTACCTTCAAACTCAATCACATAAGCTCGTAGCATATCCTCCAAGATCTGAATTACCCTCTCGGTGGCCATGCATGCGTGGGTGGAATCTGTCTTTGAAGTTCAATCTAGTTCCTAGGGCTCTCTAAAGACTACCCCAGAACCTAGAAGTGAACTTAGGATCTCTTTCAGATACAATCGATACTGGCAATCCATGCAATCTCACAATCTCATCTATGTACAATCTGGCCAATCTTTGCACGCTATAGTCCATCCAGACTAGCAAAAAGTGAGCAGACTTGGTCAGTCTGTCAACTATAGCCCATACTGCATCATGACTATTCTGTGTCCTTGGAATTCCCATAACAAAATCCATAGATATCCGTTCCCATTTCCACTCTAGTACTGGCAATGGATGTAACAAACCTGTTGATACTTGATGTTCTGCCTTCACTTGCTGACAAGTTAGGCATTTGGAGACAAAATCAGCTACATCTCTTTTCATACCCATCCACCAGTAATGCTCTTTTAGCCCTCTGTACATTTTAGTTCCACCAGGATGCATAGCAAAAGGAGACTCATGTGCTTCCTTCATAATGATCTGTCTTAATTCCACATCACTAGGAACACACATTTTACCCTGATGTAGCAGTAAACCATCATCTCTCACAGAAAATTTAGGTTTCTTGCCCTGCTGGATTTCTTTCAGTAGCTTCTGATATTTTTCATCATTCTGAGCAGCTATTCTGATATGATCAATCAACATTGGCTGTACATGCCATGCAACTACTGTCTGTCCTTCATCATCAATCTCCAAACTAGCATGCTGTGCTTTCAACTCATGTATCATGGTCAAAGGAGAAACTTTGAGACTTGTCATAGTCTTGTGACTTAAGGCGTCAGCCTCCACATTTGCTTTCCCTAGCTGATAGTCTATTAAGCAATCATAGTCTTTAATCAGTTTTAACCATCTCCTCTGTCTCAAATTCAATTCCTTCTAGGTGCCCAAATACTTTCAGCTCTTGTGATCTGTGTAGATGTAACATTTCTCCCCATAAAAGTAATGTCTCCAGATTTTCAGAGTAAAAACAATAGCTGCTAGCTCCAATTCATGTGTCGGATAATTCCTCTCATGCTGTTTCAGCTGGCGTGATGCGTAAGCAATGATATTCTGATCTTGCATCAGTACACAGCCTAACCCATTGTGAGAAGCATCACTATAAATTGTGTATTCTTTACCCGGTGTAGGTAAAATAAGGACTGGAGCTTTAGTCAAACACCTCTTCAACTCATCAAAACTCTGTTGGCATTTATCCGTCCACTGAAATTTCACATCTTTCGAAGTAGCTTGGTCAGTGGAGAAGCTAACATAGAAAACCCTTTCACAAATCGACGATAATATCCAGCTAAACCCAGAAAATTACGAATTTCTGTGATATTTCTGGGTGGCTTCCAATTAAGGATAGCTTCTACCTTGATCCCTTTAGCTGAGACAACATGTCCCAAGAAAGAGATTTCTTTCAGCCAAAATTCACATTTCGACAATTTGGCGTATAGCTGTTTCTCCCTTAAGGTCTGTAGTACAATCTGCAGATGTCTGTCATGCTCCTCTGCATTCCTCGAATATACCAAAATATCATTAATAAACGCCACCATAAACTGGTCGAGATATGGTTTGAAGATAGTGTTCATCAGATCCATAAAAAACAGCTGGAGCATTAGTTAACCCGAATGGCATTACCAGAAACTCATAGTGGCCATATCGAGTTCTGAAAGCAATTTTTGGAATACTCTGCTCTTGCACTTTCAACTGATAATAACCAGATCACAAATCAATTTTGAAAAACACAGCTGCACCCTTCAACTGATCAAACAGATCATCAATGCGAGGCAATGGATATCTATTTTTTATTGTCACCTTATTCAACTGCCGGTAGTCAACACATAAGCGGAGAGTGCCATCTTTCTTCTTAACAAACAATATTAGCCCTCCCCAAGGTGACACACTAGGCCGGATGAAGCCTTTTCAAGTAGTTCTTGCAACTGTACCTTCAACTCCTTTAATTCTGCTGGTGCCGTTCTGTATGGTGTTATGGAGATGGGATCCGTACTAGGCATAACATTAATCTCAAACTGCACCTCTCTTTCCGGAGGTAATCCTGGCAATTCATCAGGAAACACATCTGGAAAGTCATATACTGTAGAGATGTCCCTCAATTTTGGGCTCCCCACTTAGGTGTCTACCACATGTGCCAAGTATGCTTCACACTCCTTTCTGATCATTTTTCTAGCTAGTGCAGCCAAAATGATGTTTAATGCCAGTAGCTGCCTCTCCCCGTGTATTACCACATCACTGTACTGAGGGAGACCAAAAGTGACTGTCTTCAGTCTATAGTCAATCATGGCATGATGCTTGGCTAATCAATCCATACCTAAGATGATATCATAATCTCTTAAGGGCATTTCAATGAGATCAGATAGAAATGCATGTCCTTGGACCACCAAAGGACAATCCCTATACATTCTATTGACCCTGACCTCTTGTCCTAGCGGAATTGTTACTAGCACCTCAAAGTCCATTTTTGTACACGGAACAACAATTAAATCAATGATGCTAGCACTCACATAGGAGTGGGTAGAGCCCGGATCAAATAATACAAACACATCTTGATTAAAAGTTGAGAAGGTACCAGCCACAATATCAAATGTCTCAGCCTCTTTTCTCTGTCTCATTGCGTAGACTCTGACTGAAGCACTGCCTTGGCTGCCTGCTGGACTACCTCTACCCCTGCCTCTACCTCTGCTAGGTGGTTGTGAACCTCTGGTGGCAGGATTCTAAACTAACCCTTCTGCAGTAGTAGGAGGTGGCCAACTCTACGGGCATTGGTGCAATCTTTAGCAAAGTGTGCTGTGCCTCCGTAGTTATAACAGGCTCCTGTGGCCTTATAGCATACCCCATTATGATTTATACCACAAGTTTCACATTGGCGGGGAGGGTAGGAACTTCTGGTAGTCTACTGACCAGATAGAGGAGGTCTCTGTCCTAAAAATCTTCCCCTACCAGACTTTTTACTACCCCTGTTGTGTCCCCCAAAGCTCTTTCTCTTCCCAGTAGGACCACTGAAACTCTGATCTACTGACTTTCCCTCTTTCTCTTTTTCTGTCTTCTCTGATTTCTTTTTCTCTGGGGCCACTTCTGAATCAATTCTCTCTAATTCAAGTGCTTGAGAAATAAGCTCAGAGAAGTTAGTATGTTTGAATCCGACCACTTATAATATGAGACTAGGCTTCAATCTGGTTTCAAAACTCTTACATCTTTCCCTGCTGGTGGAAAGGAGACTTCCTGCATAATGGCTCAGGCAGGAAAACTCCCTTTCATATTCTACCACTGATCTACTTCCCTGTTTCAGACTTAAGAACTCTTATAGCTTCTGGTCCACATAGGCATCTAGGACATATTTTTGTTTGTTCTCCCGAAGAAAGTCATCCCAGGTTAGCACTGGAGGTTCCACCAAACTATGAGGAATGGTTTTTCACCAGTCATATGCATCCCCTTGTAGTAGTGACACTGAATACTCAAATCTGAGCTCCTCTTTATAGTGTAGTTTCTTGAACACCCTATCCATTCTCTCCAACCATTGTTCTGCCTCTAGTGGATCTATTGTCCCCTTGAACTCAGTAGCCCCATATTTAATCAGCTTGTCATACTGCCTAGCTGAAGGCTGTGGTTATACCACTGGTGTCTACAATGGGGCTTGAGTAGGCATGTTACCAGCCATTTGTTGGAATATTGCAGCCATCTGCTGAGCAAACTGAGCAGGAAACTGCGGTACTGAGGGGACTGGTGTGGCTGATCCACTCACATTGTGAAGGGCTGGGGCTTCCCCTTGCACCTCAGCCTCTATTGATTGATCGACTGAACGATCCCCTTCTTCCATAGTCAATTAGAGGATATTACACCTCCTGGATAAATAACACAAAGAGATTTCCTCCCATTAGTGTATATTTTTAATGTAATGTACTGTATGTATCAAACCATGACATTGAGCTGTTGTACTATGAAGAAAAAATATTCAAATTATAGGTCAAAATAGAATTTAAAAACTAACTCTGATACCACTAAAACATGTCACACCTTACCCCTCCGTAAGGCATAATATGATCCTGTAGTATACCTAATGAATTACCAAACTTCATCTACTGATAACCCATTAAATACACTACAAGGGATTTTAAACCTTTTCTTATTTCTTTTTACAGTGGTGAGCACTTTTGACAGGTGTTAAATTTTTTTTTTAACTGAAGTGAAACCAAATAACACATTTGAAGTATCAATAATTTCTGTAAAAATTTTGGCAGAGTGCCATCTGTATTTTGAATAAAATAGTTCTTAAAAAACCTGTAAAAAGCACTTCTAATATTTTTGTTCAATCCCATACTCCAGTATGGCTCAACACAAATCAATTTTCTCAACATTTATCAAACTCAATTCAATATCACTTTTCAATATTTCCAAAGATAGACTACAAAATGACTGAGTAGTTCAAAAGCTGAGATAAGAAATGAATATATTACAACTTTAGTTTACAACTGCTCAAGACCAAGTACAATATATACATACAGTGCACATACATTACAACAAAAATTACAAAAAGTGGTATACTCAATATACCCAGCAGAATCCCAAAATATAGCATAAGCATCCTACTCTGCTGCTCTGTTTGTCTGTCTACTTGCGACAGCAATGAAAAAGCTATCACTGAGCCAATGTCTCAGTGGTGCACAACATTAAGACAATGCAATTTAAAACCATAAATCATATAAACTGTGGATACTTAAAATCATAGTTAAATTCAAAAGATAGAAAATGTCATAAAGAATTAAACTCCATTTCACAATGTCTCAATGAATATCAATAAATCACACACACAGCTTAATCATGATTCCATAGTCCAATTCGTCCCAAAAGTCGATGGGTAGTGAGGAATAACATAGCTAGCTAGCAATTATACGAGTACTCATCCTATTCGTCCTCAACTGGCACACACCTCAACACTTCAGCCAGAGAGGGAATTCAAAGCCAATTCGTCCCACTAGACAAGCTAGGGAGGAATTCAATCAAATATATATGATAGCTGTGGTTTCAAACCATTTGCAATATTTTCAAGCAATAAGTATCCATCAAATTCCATTCAAACAAAATTTTCACAATTTAAGCAATAACATACAAATTGTCATAATTCATTTCAAGTGAAAATTCAAAAGGAATAACTGTTGTGCACAAACCTCTGAAGAGTAACCTCTTAGCCTTGACTCAGTGTTTCCTTCCCCTTCCCTGAGTCTTTGCTAACTGAAACACACAATTTAAAGTGTTTCAGTACTCATTTACTTTGTTTCTAACAATAAGGTTCAATAATTAAATTTATTTAATACTATTGCTTTCATTAGTCAACCTATAATGTTGACTTTTGATGCATTCTAGGGGAATAAATTTTAATATTATCAATATGTCACATTTTATAGTCCTTTAGTATTGGTATATATTACCAATTTCATTTTCAAGTGTATTGCATTTTATTGCAATTTATCGGATTTTGGTATGCTGTTTTGACCTAGCCGGATGACCTAGTTCTCTCAGTTTTTGGGTTCTGGTCCGAATTACAAACTTGTGGGTCCATGTCTTAGTGAACTTTGCCACAAATTTTAGGTCATTTAGAGTTTGCAAGACCAAGTTGTGGTCATTTTACTATTGCTGGATAGATTTCACTAAAATGGCAAACTTAGGTAATTTTTATGTCATTTTCGATTCTGGCAGTTTTTATACCCGAAGTTGTGCAAGAATTTTGATTTGCTTATGGTCATTTCTGTGTTTTTGTGTCTTCATAAGAGTTGTATCTCTATGTCTAAGCTTTCCATGGTATAAATTTCAGGTCATTTAGACCTGTTTTGAGTGAGTTATGGCCAAAATACTGTCTGCTGTTCAAATGGTCAATTTTCAGGTTTGCAAAGTCACTAATCCAGATTTGGTCAATTTTCATGTCACTTTCTGGACAGAATTTAGGTAGGCTTTCTTAATGAAAGTTGGCACATTTTGGGCCTAGTTTGAGAGGAGGTTGAAGATGAACTCATTTCTATCCACTTTAGCTTTTAGGTGTCCCAAAATTCTAAGTTAGTAGAGCACTAACCATAGTTTAAGATTTAATTAATCAAAGTTTTTCATTATTTCAAATTCTACCCCTTAATTTCTCTTAATTGTTCTACCCATGTAATTTTATTTTTTTTTATGGCATTTTCAAAGTTTAATATCATTTATTTTTAATGGAAATTTAGGTAAAAAGACAACTTGGGGTGTCAAATGATCAAAATGCCCCTATTCGGTTTATATTGCCAATTTTTCGGTAACACCGAATTTTGTTAGTTTCTTGATTTTTCGTTTTTCTTTGTACTAATTAATTAATTTTTCTTTGACATTTCTAATATCATTTATACTTCAATAGATGTTTATTTAAGTCTTAAAAATATTTTTCAGGATTCCCCGTAGTCCAGGGCTAGTCAACGGTCCACGCTGCAACTTCCCGGTGCGGTCACCCATCGCTACGGTTTTTGGCTCGTTTAACTTATTTACATTTCATTGCTCTTATTTTTTCTTTATTTTTCTTGTATTTTCCTCTATTGTATTTCATTATTTTATGTCTCCTCACTAATATTTAAGTATAATTCCAGGTATTCTAGCAGTCTGGATAGACACTGGTCACTAAAACAGTAGAACGCACTACCGAACATAGGTTGTTACAGCAAATTCCCTAGAATGACTTGAAACTAAATCTAGGTTATTGGATGTATAGTACAAGTTAAATTTATATTTAAAGTATTTAAATATGAATTTAATTATGAGAAATTAGTTAATAGAGATTAGTTAATTAATTTATATTTGATATAAATTGATTAGAAGAGTAGAAATAATAATTTTAGGTTGAGAACTCAAAATTAAAACATAAGGGTAATTTGGTCATTTCACAAGGTGACATGTGGCACCATGAGATGGTGACATATGGCACCTTATAAGCTTTCCATTTGTTTTCCAATCATGTAAGATGATCAAAGTCAAGATTAAGTTTAGCTTTGACACTTGGTTTAATTTGATTAAGTCAATTAAAATTAAGATGCAATATGGTGATGACATGTTGCAAGGGTTTTAAGTAATGACCTAATTATAAAAGGGAAAAGAAAGAATAATAAGGTTGGCATGCTAATAGGATTCTAACAGCTGTTCTGTAAATGGCTTTATGCCATATTATGTTTTATGGCTTATTATGCCACACTGTGATTTTAATAGCCTATAGCTATATGGATTATGTTATTATACTTGGCTTATTGCCTTACTGATTAATTATATGGCTTTTTAGCCACACTATTTGCACACCGGGAGATATTTTATGATCGATAGTGTGACGGACCGAGGTACTTGATACCCAGTGCTAGTATATCCGTTTATCCAGTCTGGTCAGTGTATAGGCTACATGGGCAGTCAATTAAAATATTATTCAATTCAAGCAGTTAAGTATAATGAAATTTCAGTACAATTAAATTAAGTATTAAATGAAATGAGGAAAAGAGATTAGCAGTAGAAACATAACAAAAATACAATTTGCAGAACCATAGAGACTTAAAATACAATATAGTTAGAATAATTTGTATATTGAGTATATTTATTGAAAGGTTATAAACTAAGCACTTTCAAAGAGGAACAAACTAGTATATAAGATAGTTGATACTAGAAATACCATACTAAATTAAATTGATTCCTGAGTATCCGAATTATGATTTATTTCTTTCTCTATTTGTATATATTATTTCTTGTTATACTATTACACCACTAAGCAGAAATGCTTAGCGCGATGGAATTGCTTCCTCGCAGTCTTGAAAAGGTAAAACCAGAGATGGTATCGACTAAGATTTTTGGGGTCCAGATCTGTAGAAGTATCAGAAGAGTACAAGGTTGTCACCTCCTCAACAATGCATGTAGATAGGGCTCATATTTACACATGTTATGTATTTTGTTCATTCTAAGTATATTGTAAATTATTTGTATATCATGTACTTGACAAACTTATGTAATTAGTTGGCGAATTATATAAGTTAATAAAATGTAAGAATTCTGATATCTGATTTGATTATCTAATCATAATGATTCTGAATGAGATTGAGTTTGAGAAATTGAATCTGAGTTTGAGAAACTATTGAGAATGCTTTGAGATAATCTGAGTTATGAATTTGAGTATATATTGAAATTGTTTTTGGCAGGTTCAGAAGAACTATTAGTCCAAATTATAGTCGGCACTCTGCTGGATTGTTGTTAAAATTTTTAAAATTTTCAAATTAGTCAGATTTTGATAAACAATAAAAATAGTTTAAACCTTAGATAAAGTTTTGAACAAGTAAATCAAGAACTATAATGAAATCAGATAAGATTAGGTGCCACGGCACTCTATGTGACACGCCTTGCTCGGCTACACTGTAGACGGGTGAGGGGTGTTACATGTTAAGCATGAGATGTTGTAAATATGTAAATGGTTTGGTGGCCAATAATGGATGTGCCTGAGGACATTAAAATTATTTGCATATTTATTGGCTCAATGGGATCAACTTAACTAATGCAAGATAAGTCAATAATGGATGTGTCTGAGATTTTGAGCATTAGGAGCTAGGTAAATGATTGAACCTCAAATGAGATGTGATGGGCAAGGAGTTGCAGACTTACAGTTTATTGTAATTACAATAATGGATGTGCCTGATAATGATCAATAAGACTACAAGAATTCAATCACCCATTAGAAATCCATCCAACTAGGATTTCCATTTCCTACTTTGGAAGTGTAGGATTCGCTAAGTTAGTGGGAGGACCAATTTGATTAAAAGGCCATAATCATTTTGGTTAATTACTTGATACATTTACTAATTAATCTAGTTATTTTTTGTAGTTATTCTTCTGATAATGATGAGCACTCAACAACCACCACCATCCAATATCCTTGCGAGCATACTTGATCACAATAGGTTGACAGGACCTAATCTTTCTGATTGGCTAAGAAATTTAAAACTTGTCTGAACCTAGAACGTATTGGATATGTTCTAGACTTAAATGTTCCTAGTCCCTTACCTCCAGAGGCCACTCAAGAGGAACATGACACTTTGGACAAGTGGAAGGATTATGATATGAGAGCCAAGTGTTACATGCTTATTTCTATGAGTAATGAGTTACAGAAGTAGCATGAGAATATGCAAGTGTAAGTGAGATCCTCCTTCACCTATAAGAGTTGTATGGTGAGCATAGCAGGAATGCTAGGTATGAGATATCTAGGCAGCTATTCTGCATGAGGATGTCTGAGGGACAGAATGTAGGAGATCATGTCTACAAGATGATTCGGTTTATTGAGCAGCTGGAACATCTTGAATTTAACATGGATTTCCAACTACAGACGGATTTGATCCTTCAGTCCCTACCTGAGTCATTTGGGAATTTTGTGAGAAATTTCCATATGACTAAGCAGTAATACACCTTGGTTGGTTTACTTAACATGCTTGTTATTGCCCAAAAGAATATGCCGGGCAATAAAGGAAAAGAGATAGCTTTGATTGCATCTTCTTCTGCTGGGAAGTCCAATAAGAAGAAGGGCAATAAGAAAAAGAAACCTCAAGTTCCAAGACCTTTCAAGAAGATAGCCAAACAGAAAGGGAAGACCAAAGCTGATGGAGGCAAAGGAAAGTGTTTCCACTGCCAGAAGGATAGGCACTGGAAAAGGAATTGCCCAGAGTATCTTGCTTCTTTGAAAGACAAGAAGGATACACCTTCAGAAGATATGTCTATATCTTGTTATTTAGATGCTGATGATGCTCATAGTTCATCTATAACTTGGGTTTTAGATACTGGTGCCAGTTCTAACATTTCTTATGATATGCAGAAACTAGCAAACAGTAGCAGCTTGCATGCTCGAGATGTTATACTCTGGATTGGCGATGGCTCAACTGTTGAAGCTTTAGCCATAGGATCTAAATCTTTTTACATGTATGGACATGTTTTGTGTTTGAATAATATTTTGTATGTGCCTGATTCTTTTAAGAACATCATTTCTATATCTAGTTTGACTAGAAATGGTTATAAATTTCAGTTTACAGATGATGTTTGCAATATTTATTTTGGAAATAAATATATTGGCTTAGGTTATATGCATGATGGTCTTTATTATTTGGATAATAATGATAAACACAAAATGAATGCAAGCAATCTAAAAGAATGCAATGCCATGGTGAAAATCAATTCAAGTTCAAAATATATTTGGCACTTAAGATTAGATTATGTTGCAGAAGATAGAATTGCAAAACTGGAGAAAATGAGAATTTTATCCTCATTGGGTTCTGAACCTACTCCAACTTGTGAATCCTGCCTTCAGGGCAAAATGACTAGATCACACTTTGTTGGACAAGGACTAAGAGCTGAAAATATTTTGGAGCTAATATATAGTGATGTATGTGGTCCTTTTAAGGAAATGGCTAGAGGCGATTTTCATTACTTTATTACCTTTACTGATGATAAATCCTTTGAGAACTCAAAATTAATACATAAGGGTAATTTGATCATTTCACAGGGTGACATGTGGCACTATGAGATGGTGACACATGGCACCATATAAGCTTGCCATTTGTCTTCCAATCATGTAAGATGATCAAAGTCAAGATTAAGTCTAGCTTTGACACTTGGCTTAATGTGATTAAGTCAATTAAAATTAAGATGCAAAATGGTGATGACATGTGGCAAGGGTTTTAAGTGATAATATAATTATAAAAGGGAAAAGAAAGAAAAATAAAACACACTCTTCTTTGTCTCAAAGGTGCCGCCACCTTGAGCTTTCCCTCTCATCTTCTACTTTTCTCATCAATTCAAAGAGAATTGCCTAAATTCCTTTGAATTAAAATTGCTAGAAATTGTTTCTAGTGTCTTATACACATCTACAACCTCTCTAAAGGCAAAAACCTAAATTATAATTAGTTGGCAAGGCTTGAGAAGCTAATTTAGGGGCTGCTCATTGGTGATCTTGGTGTGGACAAGCTAGAGAGACAACATTTGGGGTCCTAGGTGCTTCCTAAAGGTACCAATTACATCAATAGTGCATCATAAGGTTAGTGCACATTTTCTTCTTTCAAACTAGGGTTCAATTGAATTAATTTATTAATTCAAAAATCTTAAATGGCAAACATAGATCCTAATACATATTAAAAGTGTTTTAATATGCAATTGAGCATTGAAATTAATTAGGCACATAATGAATGTGGCATGATGCATGAAACCCTAGAAGAAATTTTTTGAAATTCAATGCTCTAATCTAACAATTTACATGCTTCCGCTCCTTCAAATCAAAACTCTCTTTAGAACACTTTTTAGGGAAAAGCTTAGAAATATAACCATAAACTCAATATACACACAATTGGACCCTTTCAACTTTCATACCAATTCCCTTCCTTCAAGGCATAAGGGCTTCAATAGTTACCTGCTTAAACCTTCATACTTTTCATGGAGTTTTAACTAGTTATTCCTTTATGCAAGGCTATTAATAAGTCACAAATAACCTATTTTATTAGGATAGACTTGAGAAATACTTACTCCCCCAAATTTGCCTCTATTATGGATAGTATTCCAATTCTAACTTCATATGCATATCTCAATTTTCTATCTCCACTAATATAGCATACACTTTTTAAAAGATCAAAAGGTCTTTAAGGGGTTGTAATGGGGTTAGAGGATAATGACTTGGTTGCCAATGGAAGGTTTTTAGAGAATGTAAAAATGAGGATAGTATGTATGCATAAAATATCAAGTATACTAAGTTTATTCACTAATTTTGTATGGAGAGGAAGGGCTTAAGGTTTTTTTTTTGTAGCGCCAAGCATGCTTCCTTGATACTTATCTTGGGACTTCTTCTTCTCTCCCTCTCTCTTTTTTTTTTAATTTTTTTTTATTTTTTATTACCCTTTTATCCTCTCCCCCAAACTCATTGCTTTTGCTGGGTTGGAAAGGCAAATTTTTCTTTGATCTCAATTGCACACTTGCACTCTTTTTTGAGTTCTACAACTTCTCTCCATTTTCCTTTTTTACACTTAATATACTTTGTGCTTATTCATTTAGCTTCCTCAAAAGGGTATGGTAGGTGTTTAGGTTAGGGGCTAGGTAAACATTTATGGGTGGACAAAGAAACTTGTATGGGTAAAAACACAGGCTCAAGTTGGCTGTAAGGGGTATATATTTTAATTAGGGATGGCTTAGGCTTTAGTGAGGCTATATCAAAGAATGCCTTAATGATCTTTTTTTCAAACATATGCTAGGATTTCACCTTGATAGGTCCAAGAGACATGTTCTAGAGCTGGTGAGGCATTTTTAGGTTTGCTTGTGTTTCAAAAATTTTCTCCTTACTTTGCAAGTTTAATGTGACAAATTAATAGCTGTGAAGGGGTTTAACTAGTGTAGCTCCACTAAGGTGATTAAGTTGTTTTACAGATAATGATTAAAGCGTTTTTGCCTATCCAGACACATTCATTCCTCATCCTGTGGAGTCTAATTATTAGCTTATTGAATTTTGAGGTTATAGTTCTAAGTTAAAAGCCAGTTCAAAAATAAAATAAAGAATCTAAAATTTGCAAAATTTTTTGGATTTTTGATATACAAGTATGATATGGATATAATTAAGCAATGCAATGCATGAAATGTATGAAAATGCATCAGTACCCTCAAACTCAAATGTGGCATTGTCCTCAATGTCAACATAATATGCAAAATTAAAGCATAACACACAGAATTATTAGAAAAGGCATATTATATTATTAAGAAGTTTAAGGTTTAGACAAAAACAAGAAATAGAGACCTATGAGTACTGAATAGAATTAGGGCATATAAATTTTTACATGAAAGATCTTATCCTACAGTCTTAGCTCTAAAAAGTCTCTAATGGTGATGATGGTCCATCTCCATCGAGCCTTTCTATGATCATGTCGAGTTTATTATGGGCCTCTTGGAGACTGTCCTTGATTGCATGCATCTTGTTGTTGATGGTAGTCTCCATTCTTTGAAGGTAGGCAAGGATGGGATCTGTCAGGGATGGAGTACAGGGAGGCACTCGGGCTGGAGAATCTTGGTGGGGTGGCTCTTGGGCTTCCTCCTATGGCTTTGACGGTTCACCAGGCTCTAGTTGTGCTTCTCCTTTTTTGGGGATGACATTCTAGGTAGCAGATGTTCCCAACCTTCTTGCATATCCCCATGGATACATAGATGGTTTCATCGATCTTGGAGGTCCCAGTGATAGAACGCAGCGGTGATGACCTGGAACGAATCCGAAGTGGAGCGCGATGGTTGTAATAAGTCCATCGAGCACGATTTGTCCTGTGGACTAGTGACATAGGTAGTGAAGGTGGTTGCAGAAAAAGAAGCCAGTGCTACAACACTGTCCAGTCACCATACACCAAAGGAAAAATAGCTCGATGGCATTTACTACACCTAGGCTATCCCCACAGCCCATTATAGTGTGTGCGGCCAACTGGTGCATGTAGCACAAAGCAGGGCTGGTGATGCCTGAAGGTCATTGTGACCCTTCGTTTTGCGCTTTTCCCGCCCTAAGAGTCGCGTCGCGACAAGAAACACGGGTCGTGTATCACTACACGGGTCCCGACATGTAGGCTTGTGTAAGTTTCTATCTGAAAATTTCAAATTCTGCTAAAGTACATGGCCCGTGTAAATTAGCTCTGGGACTCATGTAACTTACTGCCTCTCGAGTTGTTTGTTGAACATGTTACACGGCCCGTGTAAACTACAACGGGAACCCGTGTAATCTTCTGCCCCCAAGTTATTATGCTAGCAACATTACATGGCTGGTGTAAATTAGGCTTTAGAGCCGTGTAACTTCCTGTCTCCCTCAGACTTAAAATTTGCAGGAGTTTTTTGGATTCCAAAAAGTTACACGGGAGGGTAAAACCTATACACGACCCGTGTAATTTTCTGATTCTCCAATTTTTCCCTTTTGAAAAATTTTTCTTACCACAATGCATGAAATGGATGTAAAAGTTGGCAACAAAGTTACTTCCCAAGTTTTGTTCAATTTTTTCTTGTGTGATTTTAACTTGATGATTCCTCTTCTCTCTTACTTTCAGTTCTTTTCTTTTCCAGAATTGATATGGGGGGGGGGGGGGGGGTCCTATAAAATAAAGCATAAACAAACGCAAAACATAAATAAGACTCGAAATAAAGGAAATTATGAAATTAACCAAAAAAAAAATAGAAATAAAAGTAAAAATTTTGGGTTGCCTCCTAAAGAGCGCTTGTTTATAGTCATTAGCTCTACTCTGCTTTTGTTCTGTCACGGTCTATCTGGAGGGTTGCTGAAGGTGCAGTTGGTTCCCTCCTCTATGGGTTCTCCTTGAAATTATGGTTTTAGCCTTTGCCCATTCACTTTGAATGCTCCTGAGGTTTCACTCCAGATTTCCATAGCTCCGTGTAGGAAGATTTGCACAACCTTAAATGGTCCTAACCATCTTGATTTCAGCTTTCCTGGAAACAATTTTAATCTGGAGTTGAAGAATAGGACAAGGTCTCCTTCTCTTATTTCTTTCCTTGCTATGCATCTGTCATGCCATCTTTTGGTCTTATCTTTGAAGATTTTGGCATTCTCATATGCATCCTGTCGGATTTCTTCCAACTCATTGAGCTGTAGCAGTCTTTTTTCACCAGCAGCCTTGAGGTCAAAATTCAGGGTCTGAATTGCCCAGTAGGCTTTGTGTTCAAGTTCGACAGGGAGGTGGCATGATTTCCCATAGATTAGCCTAAAGGGTGTTATTCCAATTGGAGTTTTATATGTAGTGCGGTATGCCCACAATGCATCATCTAACTTCACAGACTAATCCTTCCTTGAGCGGTTTACCATTTTCTCTAGGATTCGTTTTAGCTCCCTGTTTGAAATTTCTACTTAACCACTGGTTTGAGGATGATAAGGTGTGGCCACCTTGTGAGTCACTCCATACTTTTTTAATAGTGTTTCGAATTATTGATTACAGAAGTGACTTCGTCCATCGCTGATTATCGCTCCTGGTGTACCAAATCTTGTGAAGATGTTCTTCTTAAGGAACTTTATGTCCACTCTAGCATCGTTGGTTGGCGTGGCTATTGCGTCTATCCATTTTGACACGTAATCAACACCAACCAAAATATACTTGTTTCCAAAAGAAAAGGGGAATGGTCCCATGAAGTCTATCCCCCACACATTAAATATTTCTACCTCGAGTATACCGTGCAGTGGCATTTCATTCCTCCTAGAGATGTTACCTGTTATTTGGCATTGATCACAAGCCAGCACGAAGGATCTCACATCCTTAAACAGGTTAGGCCAGTAAAACCCTGCTTGCAAAATTTTAGCTGCTGGTTTTATGGTGCCAAAGTGTCCCCCATATGGTGATGAATGGCAGTGCTGGAGAATACTCTTTATATCCTCTTTCGGTATGCATCATCTTATCAGCACATCATTGCATCTCTTGTATAGCAGAGGTTCCTCCCATGTATAGCATCGCACATCATGTAGAAATTTATTCTTTTGCTAATAAGTCATGTTAGATGGTAAGACCCCGCACACAAGAAAATTCACAAAATCAGCATACCAAGGAACTAGGGATAAGGCTAATATTGCTCATCGGGAAATGAATCATCAATTGGCAATTCTTCGATGTCTCCTGTGTATTCCAGTTTAAGCCTGGAGAGATGGTCAGCTACTATATTTTTGGATCCCTTTTTGTCCTTGATTTCAAGTTAAATTCTTGCCGGAGTAAAATCCATCGAATCAGCCTTGGTTTCTCCTTCTTCTTGTTCAAAAGGTACCGGATGGCAATATGATCTGTGAATACAATGACTTTTAACTCGATTAAGTAGGATCTAAATTTTTCAATTGCAAACACAATTGCTAAGAATTCCTTTTCTGTGGTAGCATAATTGATTTGTGTGTCATCAAGTGTCTTCCTAGTGTAATAAATGGCATGGAGCTTTTTATCTTTCCTTTGTCCAAGTACTGCTCCCATAGTATAATCACTAGCATCACACATGATTTCAAATGGTAGCTCCCAATTAGTTGGTTGCATAATGGGTGCTGAAATCAAGGCTTCTTTAATCCTATTGAAAGAAACAAAGCAATTTTCATCAAAATCGAAGGGAACATTTTGACTTAATAAATTTGTCAATGGTTTAGCTATTTTGGAAAAATCTTTTATGAATCTTCTGTAGAAGCCTGCATGTCCCAAAAAGCTTCATACTCCTTTGATTGATGTTGGTGGTGGCATCTTTTCAATGATTTCAACCTTCACCTTGTCAACTTCAATCTCTCTTTCTGATATCAGGTGACTAAGAACTATGCCTTCTCTTACCATGAAGTAGTATTTTTCCCAATTCAGAATTAGGTTTGATTCTTCACATCTTTGCAACACTTTGGATAGGTTAGCTAAGCAATCATAAAAAATGGTGCCATAAACAGAAAAATCATCCATAAAAACTTTCATGATATTTTCAATATAATTAGAAAAAATAGCCATCATGCATCTTTGAAAAGTAGTAGGGGCATTACAAAAACCAAAGGGTATTCTTCTATATGCAAATGTTCCGTAAGGGCATGTGAATGTGGTCTTTTCTTGGTCTTCTGGGTGAATAGGGATTTGAAAGAATCCCAAATACCCATCTAGGTAGCAGAAGTAGGAATGTTTTACTAATCTTTCTAGCATTTGGTTTATGAAAGGAAGAGGAAAGTGGTCCTTTCTGGTGGCACTATTTAATTTCTTATAGTCTATGCACATGCGCCAACCAGTAACTACCCTAGTAGGGATTAATTCATCGTTTGTATTTTGAATGACAGTTCTCCCACTTTCTTAGGTACTACATGCACTAGACTAACCCATTTACTATCAGAGATCGGGTATATAATACATGCATCTAATAGTTTCAAAATTTCCTTTTTCACTACTTCTTTCATGTTTGGGTTAAGTCTTCTTTGATGTTCAATAGTGGGTTTACTGTTTTCTTCCATAGGTATCCTATGCATGCAAATGGAAGGATGAATCCCTTTCAGTCTTTTATTTTATACCCTATGCTCTTGCTATGTGTCCTAAGCACTCTTAGTAGTTTTTCCTCTTCTATTTCAGCTAGACTGGCATTAATAATAATAGGATATTCAGAATTTGAGTCCAAGAATGTGTACCTTAGCGTAGAGGGGAGAGGTTTGAGTTCTATCGATTCAGAAATTTTCTCTAGATTGCTTTTGGTTTGTTCCTCCTTCAACTTCTCTACCTTGAAAGCTTGAGCCAAGGGTAGGAGTGGATGAACTGCTAAATGTTGTGCACAGGCTGCTATTTCTGTGTTCTCATCATTCACTGTGTGGCTGTGCATAATGCATGCTTCAAGAGGATCTTCAGGATGGGTCTTATGAAATATCTCCTCAACTTGCTTGTCAACTATGTTAACTCTAAGGCATTCATCAGGTTTGAATTTTTGCTTCATTATGTCAAACAAGTTGAATTTCACTTCTTCATCCCCTACCTTGAGAGTCAATTGCCCGTTTTTGACGTCTATGATTGCTCTGACGATTGCCAAGAAAGGTCTTCCCAAGATGATTGGGATTTAAACATCCTCTTCCATCTCAAGGATAACAAAATCAACTGGAATGAAGAATTTTCCCGCCTTGATAGGAATGTTCTCAAGTATTCCCACAGGATATTTAATGGACCGGTCAGCCAATTGCAATGAAATTGTTATGGGTTTTAGTTCTCTGAGTTCCAGCTTTTGACATATTGATAGAGGCATTAAGCTCACACTTGTCCCAAGGTCGCAGAGGGCCTTGTCTATTTTCTTGTCACCAATGAGACAAGGTATGGAGAAGCTTCTTGGATCCTTCAGCTTTAAAGGCAGTTTATTTTGCAATATGGCGCTGCATTCCTCTGTTAAAGTAATAGTCTCATAGTCTTACCAACTTTCCTTTCTTTGACAGAATTTCCTTAAGGAATTTGGTGTAGGATGGCATCTGAGAGAGTGCTTCAGTGAAGGAATGTTAATATAAAGTTTCTGTAAAACTTCTAAAAACTTTCTAAATTACTTATGTAATTTGGCTTTCTAGAATCTCTGAGGAAAAGGTAGAGGAGGCTAATATGGCTCTGGCAGCTTCTTTTTCTTCTCAGTTTCCTCCTCCTGATGCTTCATGCCTTTTTCCTCTTTCTTCTCTGTTTAGCTTTCAGATTTTTCAGAGGTTTCCCTTGTTGGCACTTCCTCTGATTTTTCTAAAATTCTTCCACCTCTCAATATAACTGCCTTATAATGCTCCTTTGAGTTCATCTCTGGTTGATTAGGCAATTTACCAGTAGCCTTACTTGAAGAGGTTGCTTGCTGAGTAATTTGATTTTCAAGCATCTTGTTGTGGCTAGCAAGTTGGTCCATTCTAGAAGCTAGCTGTTTAATCATTTTATTTTGTTGTTGCTGGTTTGCTAGAAAGCTTTCCATCATGGATTCCATAGTTGACCTTGATTCATGCTGTTGGTTCTGAGGGAGTGGTGGTGGCTGTGTAGGGTTTTGTCCCTTGTTCTGAAATCCATGGGGTACAGGTGGTCTGTACCCTTGCTGTTTGTTTATTGGTTGATTCTAAGAATTTGACCATGAGAAATTTGGGTGTTTTCTCCATCCAGGGTTGTATGTGTTTGAATATGGGTTGTGGGGTTGTCTCTGGTTGAAGTTGCCTCCATTATTCACATAGTTCATCTATTCTGTGGGGAGTTCATTGAAGCTGTTTTACTCTGGACTCATGTAACCTCCTCCATAGCTATCATCATGTTGACTGTTCATCCCTATAGCATTGTTCTGCATTTTATCAAGCCTTTTTGTGAGCTGGTTAAATTGACCATTTATCATGCTTAGGGCATCCACTTTTAGGATTCCTGCTATTATTTCCCCTTTCATTCGACCACTCATAGTTGTGATATGCGACCCTCTCCAGGATTTCAAGTGTTTGATCCACTGTTTTCTCCATTAGGTCACCTTCCACTGTTGAATCTACTGTGCTCCTTATAGAGGGCAGTAGCCCATTATAGAAGTTCTGAACCAGGAGCCAATCTTCTATACCATGGTGCAGGAATTCTCTCTGTAGGTCTTTATATCTCTCTCATGCATCATAGAGTGATTCACCTTCCCTCTGCCTAAAGGTGTTGAGTTCAACTCTCAACTTTGCAGTCTTCGAAGGTGGGAAGTACCATGCTAGAAAGGCTTGTGAGAGGTCCTCCCATGTGGTGAATGTTCTAGCTGGTTGAGAAAGTAACCACTTCCTTGCTCTATCTTGAAGGGAAATTGGAAATGCCCTGAGTCTTATAGCTTGATCAGAGACCCCATTCATTTTAAATGTGTTACAAAGGGCAAGAAAGCACTGGAGGTGGTAGTGCGAATCTTCTGTTGGTGAACACCCAAATTGGGTCTGTTGGATTTTCTGGAGCCATGCCGGTTTTAATTCAAAATTGTTGGCATCCACTGTGAGTCTTGTAACACTAGGTTGGAATCCTTGTATGGAGGGAGCTCTGCAGTCCTTTAAGAGTCTCGGCCTGTTGTTGTTGTCGTTGGCCATATTTGGAATCTCTGGATTCCCTTGATCTTGTCCTTCACATTTCCTCTCCCTCCTGATAGTTCTTAGAGTTTTGTCTATCTCTGGATCCAAATCAAAGACTTCTTCCTCTAGTCTTGTTCTGGTCATGTACCAAACCAATCACCTGAGAAAGAATAAGATAATAAAACAATTTAAGCGAAACTAAATAATAAATGAGATTACCTAAATCAACTAAATTACTTATCACCCAATATTACTAAAATTAAAATTCCCTGGTAACGGCGCCAAAAACTTGTTTGCTAGTTTTACAACCACCGCAAGTGCACGGATTGCTAACAAGTAATAAAGTGATAAGTGAAGTATCATTCCCATGAGGAATTTAATTAGCAAGTACCAGGCTACACGACAATTTTGACTGTTTAGGCTACTGAATATGGATGAGAATGGGTTAAACCTATTTTAGATGCTGAAAGTAATCTTTGAATTAAACTATTTATAAAATCAATTCTAGAACTAAGATTTCACACTGCAATTTTATTATAGATTTTAATCTTGTCTATTCATCGGATTGAGGATAATTGCTTTGATGGAAATTAATCCTAGGATATCCTAAGTCCTCTCTCAAGGTACTTAAGGTGTATTTTAATTAACCTAAACCCTACTTTCATGGTGATTAAATTAATTAAAACCCTTTTAAGATCTGTGATTAATTTTGGAATTCCAAAAAGGTATCGGCTTATTTCTAGGTCAGATTTTCTAGGTTCAAGATCTTGATTTTCTAATATTAATATTCACTTTTCAGTCTTTCAATTAATATCTGCAATCAATACTAAGTAGGTACTGACACATAGCATGCATTAAGATTACAAGAAGTTGAATTAAAGAACTAAACTCAATCCAATAAATAAAACTCAATATTTATCCATAATAATAATTGCAGATGTTACTCTCCTAATTCCAGGATAAAGAAATTACTCACTCATGGTGAGTTGAACAAACATAAAGGAAATAAAATAAAAGAACATAAAAAGTCCGTTTAGAGAAATAGAACAAAAGAATCAAAGAGGAATGACTGCGGTTTTGATCCTTATGGGACTTCGGCTGAGGGTTTCACTTTTGTGTTGGTGTTCTACTCTTCAAGACGGCTGCAGAGAATGCAAGTATGAAAAATGAAAACCCTTCTGAAAAACTCCGAAAAGCTCTGCTGAAAAGGTTGAACTGCCCAGGGAGCCCCCTTTATTGTCATTTTCTACTTCTATTTATGATAGCTGGTCTAGGGTTAGGTCTTTAAAATCCCAAAAGCATTAGGAGTCTGTTTGGAGTGTGTAAACAAGAGCTGAAATTCAGATTAGGAAACTGGCTACCGCATAGTACACGGCCTGTGTGTCACTATACGACCCAGAGCCGTGTAACTTACTAGAGTTAAATGGTTTCTTTTTGCGTTGGCACAGAAACTTACATGGGTTCGCACTGGGTACACGGGTCTGATTATACGGCTCGTGTACTTCTATTTTTAGAGAATTCTTCAAGCTTGTGTCCGGCAGAGACTTACATGGGTCTGATTACACAACCCGTGTACTTCTGCTTCTTCTTTGGCTTTTCTGGCTTTCTTCTGGCAGTAGGTAACACGGGTCTATGGCTTTGCTTACACGACTCGTGTACTTTGTATCAGAAGCTTTTCTCAATCCTATGATCTTTCCAAGTTTCCTTCCGCGCTCCTATGTTCTTGAACTTCACCCAAATACCTGAAATGATGCAGAAAACATGGAATTTAGAGCTCGGCAATAGAATTTACAGAAGTTAATGAAATTAATAGTTATGCATGAGATTACTATTCTAAATGCTATGGAATATTATACAAATGTACTTAAAAACATCTATACAATATAAGTGTATCACATGCACCTCCTCATCAATAAAACCATTTAAAAAGACACTTTTCACATCCGTTTAAAAAAGTTTTAAAATTCATGTATGATGCAAATGCAAGCAAGATTTTAATGGGCTTTAATCTAGTTACAGGGGCAATGGTCTTATCATAATCAATGCCTTCTTCTTGGTTATAGCCTTTGGCTACTAACCTAACTTTATTCTTAGTTATATTGCCATCTTTATGAAGCTTATTTCTAAACACCCATTTGGTGCTTATGGATAAATGGTTCTTAAGCTAGGAATTAAGGTCCAAACCATGTTCCTTTCAAATTGGTTGAGTTCTTCTTACATTGCAACTACATGACCTTCATTAGTAATGGCCCCATCTATGGACTTAGGTTCTATTTGTGAAATGAATGCAAGATTGTTATATATATTTTTAAGAGAGGATCTAGTTGTTACCCTTTTTGAAGTTTCACCAATTGGTCCTTAGGATTGTAAACACCATATTTTGGTTGACCCTCAAATGCATAACTTAATATACAATTTCCTTTTAAAGTTGTAATGAAGTTGTAATTTCAAATGTTTTTTTGAATGGATTTTCTATCTTAATGTTATCCATTCTCAACTATTGACCCGATCACAGGTCACTTATCTGAACTCAGCAATAGTTTGTCTTTGGAATAACTCGATCTCACGTTCAAGTTAGGTTGTTTTCTGATCTCTTCATCTTTATTTGACGTTTTTGGATCGATATTGGATCTTCGGACCATCCGATCTTACATGCTATTGTTTTTCGATCTCACTATGTTCAAATACCTCAAAATTCCAAGTTGCGTATAGTTTTGTGATGAGGTATCTTACTCGAATTGTTCAAAAATTTCTTAACAAAGTTAATGTTTTATCCGATCCCTAAATAATGGTTCCGATCCTAATAAGCTCAAGTCATTTTCAAATATTTACAATTTTACAAAATCACTCTTCAAATGTTTCAAAGTTTCAGTCGATATTCAGTCATGGTGCCGTCCGATCTCATGTTCATGTGTAATGGTTTCCCGATCTCTCTAAGTGGTCTTATGTTTTATGATTAATAACCAGTCTCAGGTTTAATGTTCAACTTTATTCAATTGATTAAGAGTTAATTCTATTCAGCACTCACGCAACTTGGTATGATGTTTTCCGATCTCATGAAGAAAATTGAGCTTGAAAAGACTTAATTCATTTCAAAATAAAAAATATACAAGTCATTCGGCAGGAGGGTCTTCCCTAACCTGCTCTTCAGGTACATTTTCGGTTTCATCATTCCCTCTCTCCTCTCTTTCAGGCTGTAACACCCCTATTTGCATAGCCTGGTACATTTCACTGTTCCGGTGATTAGTGTCAGTCCGGACAAGTAAGAGAAGTAGAACCACGTCTAAGACACCTAGTTAAGCCCTGAACGCAAATAATTAGTAATTGCCAAATATTAAGTATAAATAAGAAAAAAAGAACACAAAAATTTAAATGAGCTGGGAGTCACAGCGATGGGTGACCTTCTTGGGAATGACTGCAAGGTTAGTCTAAACTCAAATTTCGAACCATAAAATGTGACGCCACGGTCCTTAGGACCATTATGAACATAGTGGAAAGAGAAAATCAGAAAAAAGAATTGTTAAGTAGGTGAAATAATTAGGTCAGGGATCCAAAAGAAATATTGAATTACTTGCAAACCGGATCGAACTGGCAAGGGGCAATTTGGTCAATTCACCCCTAGAGCTGACTCCTGACCTAACTGTCTAATAAAATCGGGGAAAAAAAATTTTCGAGATCAAGAATTAAATTAAAGAAGTAAATGAAAAATAAATGAAAAAGAAAAAAAAAAGAAGTTTATTTGCATCATGCATGACATAAGCATGATGCAATAAACTTAATTTTTAATTATTGAAACTTGTGGATAAATACCACTAAAAAGGACCAAATTAAAGAAAAAAAAAATAGAATTTACTCTTCTTCTACAAGTTGACCGGCCACCCCTCTCACTTCTCTCTTTCCTTATTTCATCTTCCACCATTAATAACCATACCCCAAGCTTCACAGTAATCTAGCCATAATTTCCAAAAGGTTTCTTAAGTAAATCTTGTCCTTGAACCTTGATTCATTTATTGACAACAAAAAAAAGAGGAAAGAAGTGGAATTTGGGAAGAGAGAAAAGCCACACAAAGAGGTTAGTTATCCATTCTTTGATTTCTCTTTATATTCATGCATATCTACTTGAATTAATTTAGATTTGAGGGAAATAAAAAAAAAATAATTGTTGAGGGACCAAATAGAAAATTCTTCCAACTAGGGTTAGGGTTTGATAGGAATGAGTTTTTATGGTTTTGAATGGTTATTTGAGGTGAACTAGGTGTGTAGAACATGAATACACACTTTAAATTGCATTAGATTGAACTTTATGTGTAGCTAGGGTTTTGAACATGTGAAAAATTGAAGAAAAATTTGAGAATTAGCCAAATGATGTTATTGACCTTATTTGAGTTGAGAAATGGTCAATTGTGACCATTTGTGATGTGTATGAATTGTTGGAAACAAGTTCCAATTCGGATTGGTGAGGGTCAATCTACAGGCAGCTTGACCTAGGTCCCTTTCAGGGATAGAAACTAAAAATTTACTAACCCAATTGGTGTGAGGCAAATTGGGAATGAAACTAGACACAAAATGACACATTTTTCATTTAGCAATCATACCCAGAAAGTGACCATAACTTAGTGAACAATTAGGTTAAATCCGGATTGGGCACACTGACCTATACAAAAATGACCAAATGAATAGTAGTTACGTAAATGACCATAACTTGGTCTAGGAAGGTCCAAATGACTTGAATTTTTACCAGTAGAAAGCTGAGACATAGCCCTACAACTTTTATGAGGAAAACAAATCCAAAATTTGACCATAACCTATTTAGAAATCCACCTGCAGTTAACCATAAAAATTGCCAAAATCTAGAATTTCCCCAGAATTTTGGATAACCCTAAATCTGGCCAGCCATGTTCAAATGGCTATAACTTAGGCTACAAAACTCCAAATGGAGTGATTAAAAAAGAGAAATAAAGTTAAGACAATAAGGAGCAACTTCAATAAAGAAAACTTAGCCAAATTATTAGAGCAACATGACCAATGGAATAGTGCAAAACTAAACACCAAAACTGAAAATTTGAAATTTGTGCCTAAAAGACTTGAAGTTTGAGAAAACAACCAAAACCAACAAAATAGGTAACCAAAATGTGGTATGTGGGTGAATTAGAATTCCCATACCTATTAAGCATTAGAAATACAAAAATTAACTTGAATAGTGACGTGAATAGTAACTCCAAAATATAAATTTGAAAAAACGTCAAATTAAGCATATTAAAGTTAGATTTGAAATTATTTTTGGACTTATAATAATTTATGGTACTGAAACACTGTGAAATTGTGTGTTTTAGTGGAAAAGAATATTGGGAAAGAACCTAAAGCATCGAGTCAAGGCCAAGAGGCGACTCATATAAGGTTTGTGCATAACATAGAATTTCTGTAAATTTTCTTCTGCAAATTGTTTTGAATGAATTGAGATATTAAATTGTGACTCAATTGTATTGAAATGTTTATTATGCTTTTGGCTCAAATTGTTGAAAGTTTACTTGTATGTGTTTGAAATGGCAATAAATGATTAGTTAATTGCTAAGACAGTTTTGAAACCACAGTGTCATGACCATATATTTGAATGCCTCACTAGCATGACTAGTGGGGGAAATTAGTTTTGAATTTTGATTCCTTCTCTGGCTGAAGTGTTGAGGTGTGTGTTAGTAGAAGAAGAAATTTGAATAGATATTCATATATTTGAGCTAGCTAGCCTTGTGATTTCTCATAAGCCTTCGGCTATTGAGATGAATATGTTTCGAATGGCATGATATAACTGTGTATTTTTATGAAATTGATTTGAAAATTCCTAAATGAAATTGTTGGACTAAAAGTTTATAAATCATGTTTTGCATATGTCTTCCATTTTCAGCAATGTGTTTGAATAAGTATGATTTGAATTATGCATAAATGTTATTTTAGTATGTTGTGCACTACTGAGTCATAGTACTTAGCGATGGCTATTATTGCTGTCGCAGATATAGAGACTAGAGGAGCAGCAGAGTGAACTGCTGAGGATCTTGGAGCCACCTTTCCTAAAGTTTTGTCGGGTATAAATTTATGCCCTAAATGTAATGTTTATATTTATGTATGTAACTGTATGTATATGTAAAAAATGATCATGAGCATTTGTATAAAGTTGTAATAATATCATTTTGTATTTGCTAATGTAAAGTGATTGACAAATGTGATTTGTTTTTACTTTAATGAAAAATGAATGGAAATATTGAGTTATGAATTATTGATTTGAATTTTGGAGTTTGAGAAATAATATTGAAGTTTGTTGTGGTAGTTATTGAGTTGATGAAATAAATTATTGGAAGTATTTTTTTATAGATTTATGAAGAACTATTTTCTTAAAATACAGATGGCACTCTGCCGAAATTTTTTTCAAAATTTGTGTAAAAATAAAAGTGGACAAAAATTTTAGCTAGCTTTTAAACTTATATTAAATGCAAGAAAATGCTCAGCACTTCCAAAAAGTAAGAAAAAGATTTTTAAAATCCCTTGTAGGGTACTTAATGAGTTATCGGTAGTTGAAGTTCGGTAGTTTATTATGTATTCTACGGGATCATGTTATGCCTTATAGAGGGGTAAGGTGTGACACATGCTCCTCCTTGCTATCATCTTTAGCTCTTGGGACGAGATCCTCCATCCAAGAGAAGTCTTCCTCAGGATAGTGCTTCACGAGCTCGGCTAGAAGATCGCCATGAGCATTCACATAAGCACCAGCCTCTCTTGCCAGGGCTTCTTCTTCTTTCGCCTTGATCTCTTTAGTAAATCAAGTGAGATCAGCAGATCAGCAGGCCCAAACATCTTCAAGCTCTCGCTCCAGTTCAGCTATCCTTTCTTCGTAAGA
>NW_026615076.1:0-49926 GCF_030052815.1 Hevea brasiliensis
ACCCAAGACTTTGGCAAAATCGGGGTTCTCGAACGATTCGGTTGTTCTCGAGCGATCGGCGCCGGCGCCACGAGAAGGGCCTCGCGAGGTCGAAGCGACCCCATACGTGCTTGGAGCAACTGGAGGAGGTGGAGCCGGCTCTTCCCGTTGAGGAGGAGATCGGACAGCTTCTGTGATCGGCGACCCCGAAGGTCGGGGCGGGCCTCCTTGCGTCTCCCCAGGTTCATGGCCAGGTTTTTGAAGTAGTGCCGAACGCTTCATCTCCTTTATTTTCTGGGAAATCTCTCCTTCTTTCTTTCGCTTCCTGGAACCTTCACCACCCGCCATACCTGCACAAAAAAGAGGTCAGTGAGATCGCTAAGGTCCAAAGATCTGAGAAATAGAAAAATACCGATGCCAAGATCGGAGTGAAGCGTGATTTTCGCGTGATCAACTCCATCGTCAATGATGCGGCTCGGCGATCCGCATCTAAGCGAGTACTTTAGAGTGGCGGCTTGATTCTTGATTCCATCACTACTAGGCTTTTCTCCTTGTTGGGTATCGCCGGAATCAAGGGCCCTGGTGCCACCATACGGGGAAGTCCTCCAGCGGTCGGATTTTGCTCCTCGGAATGAAGCGGTTCTTCCAATTCTTAAGGAGGAGGCGGTCGATAAGAGCCGTAATGAGGCTTTGCTGAAAGAACCGATGCTCGTCGTCCTTTGTGAGTTAGCACATCTTGATTCGGCGAACACCTTAGCCGTAGGTCTGATTCCCTTAGCTCGGCATAGGCCTCGAAAGGCTACTAAGATCCGCCACGAGTTAGGGTGAATTTGGGCAATGCACACTCGGTGAAATTTTAGGACCTCCTTGAAGAAGTCGTCCAGAGGAACCAAGACCGGCCTTTAAGCGTTCCTCGTATACCATAACCATGTCATTCTCTTCATAGAAGTGATCGGCTCGGTGATCGCCGTGACACGGATAAGTTCATATGAATCGGGCTCAATGTTGTACTCTGGCTAAATTCTGCGGTCGGTTTCTTGCAAGATCGATGGCGGCTCGTTCATGGAAGATTCTCCCTCACGAGGAAGGTACAAGCATTGATAGTGCGGTTCGCCCCGGTGGAGCGGAGACCCTAGAAGGTTAGTGCGTGCGCTTGGACCAACCACCTCTACTTCATTAGGCGACCATGAAACATGGGCGGAAGGTGGGCTTACGCTCTCGACCTTGGCGCGCTCATTTTTAAGGAAAACAAAGAACTTAAAGCTAAAGAAGGATTAAAACCCTTAGGAGCTTGAGCAGTCGGAAGAACTTGAGAAAGCGAGAGAACTTTGAAGTTATGAACAAGAGTGAAAATGACATACGAGAGCAAATGGCTAACCCTTTACCTGTTTATACTCGTCAGAGCATTTAATGCTCACGATGTCCCAGACAATGCATCGGTTAGCAGGATTAAATCAGCTGTTACGACCGTCTCTCGAACACTCCAAATTCCATAAAGAAACGGCTAATTAGAGATCGGCATATTAAGATAAATGTTTGGTGTGGATCGATTAAGGGTTGTTCAGTTAGGAACCAGATCGGATAAACACATCAGAGATCGGAAAATAATCAATGCAATAATAACAAGATGATAATTGACTTTTATTTCCAAAAGATTGGATTACATCATTTGGGCGATCTCTAGGGATCGGAATAATAGAGATCGGAAGATGGGGATCGGCATGCGAGATCGGAATAGGGCGTGGGAGGATCGGAAGGCAAAAAAATAAGACAAATCCCAAATAAATCGTCGAATCAGGCGAGGTAGTTAAAGCGTGGCGACGAGATCTCCACCGCCGCGCTAAGAATCGCCACTTAATCTTTGGGTGCGGTATGTCATGACAGTCCTGTACATCCCAATCTCCACCGTTGATCTCACTTGTAAGGACAAACCCGGAACCCTTGGATCAAGAGAGAAGACGATAAGACCAGCGTCTTTCGCTCTTAGCCCTCAGATCGTTCCGGACAAAAGGATTTAAGACCATCAGATTGAAAGAAGAAAAGGACAAATATTCTGAAGAATAATCTCTGCCGTTCATTTTGGTTCTCTTTAATTCTCAAGCATCCGATCATGTCCTTCAAAATCCAGACCCTCCATCTCCCTTAAAATAAATCCTGACCCTTCATGGGAGCACGATTCCTATAAATACACCTTTGAAAAGCTGTTCAAAGGGACGAAAAAAATATAGAGAAGAGGCAGTAACTATAGCAGAATAACTCTGAAACTTAATTCGGTTTGTTACTCTGCTATTTTTCTTTTTGGAGTTTTCGTAGAAAAAACTTTTGAAACTAGTTTTCTGAAGTGTTTTCTTGCAAAAGGGATTCTTGAATACTGAAACTTTTCATTTGATTCGTTCATTATCTGTGGCACTCCACTTTCTGTCTTTGTTATCCTCTATTTCCATTCATATTGTCTAAGCTCAACTCCACTCCAAGCACAGTTATTTTGACTGTTTACATTTTAACAAAGGATACTTCATTTCAAGGCAAACCATAGTCCTCATTTGCCAACTTTGCAATCTTGCTACTTTTGCGATTCTGTAGTTAGTTCAATAGACTCGACTCCTCTGGTCGGTGTTAATATCGCCATTTTATTAAGTCTACTTCTCGTTTCGTATTTCCTTTTGTCCTCTTTCTTATGCTGTTGTTTTCTTTAAGTTCATGTCACGCTAAAAAATACAAAGGAAGATATGCTCTAGTTTACTCCGTGTTGGCTAACCCACACTTTTGTTAATCTTTATTATTTACGAACACGCCATCTAGCCCAGGAGTTACGTAGAAGCAACTACACAAAATGTAGGTAACTGTGTTTAAAGTGTCTCTTTGGAAAAAGAGCGTCTAAATAACACGTCAGGGAAATAGCAAGAATGAATCACTAGGCTGACGTGGGAAGCGATCCAGCATAATGCCATAAGGCAAAATAAAAATCAAAACTCAGATAAGTAAAAGGGTACAGATAGGATACTGGTAAAGTGACCTTAGGGGAGGTTAGCAAAATTTAGTCCGGCTTCCCTTATTTAGTCACAAAATACCAATTAGTTAAAAGAAGCCTTATCCCCAGCACCTTTGAACGCCAGGATCCTTAGCTTTAGGTCCTTATGACATGTAGCTAAAATTAAAATTCGGGAGATCGGAAAGATCCCATTCAGGCTCCTGTTAATTTAAAAGAGATCGGAGGAGAATTCTTATCCGGTCTCAACTTAAAATTTAAAATAAATACTCAAAGGAGATCGGAGGAGGGTTCTTATCAGGTCTCAACTCAAAAGTACAATGAATATTAAATAGAGATCGGAGGAGAGTTCTTATCAGGTCTCAACTCAAAATTTTAATAAATATTGAATAGAGATCGGAGGAGAGTTCTTATCAGGCCTCAACTCAAAATTTTAATAAATATTAAATAGAAATCGGAGGAGAGTTCTTATCCGGTCTCAACTCAGAATTTTAATAAATATTAAAGAGTTCGGAGAAGAGTTCTTATCCGATTCTTAAATTAAAATTTTAATAAAATATTCCTTTCTAAATAAAATTAACACACATGATAACTCACTAAGGTTGTCTCATTTACTTATGTATGGGTGATCCAAATTTAGTGAAAAATCAAATGTTCCTTTAATCAAAAGGATTAACATGTCCATTCAAGCCCTCCTAACTAATGCAAAGTTAAATCTACTTACCCTTATTAAGGGGCGAGGTGGGTGCCTAACACCTTCCCCACCAGTTTACGGACCAGAACCTAGAATCTGTCTTGAAGTGGTTTCATTTCAATTTATTTTATAAAATGGTTTTCTTTAGTTTCCCTCAAAACTAAGGTGGCGACTCCTCACTCTTTCCCACTTGGTGAGGGTTTGTTGAACAGCATAAAACACCTTCGACGGCTTAAGCGACTCGTGAGGACTAATAAAATATTCGAACTTAACCCCGGTCTAGAGGTCTAAAAGTAGGTTTAATTTTCCAATCAAATTATAGTTAGGTGGGCTCACGGCGATAGTTTCGTGTTAATTTTCCTACTAAGCTGTTAAACATTTTGCTTGTTTTGCTTGTTTTATCACCCTCTGATTGCTCTTCGTTTGAAAAAAAGGAAAAAGGAAAAAGGAAAAATGGAAAGAATAAAATCCCCTGAATTGGGAAGAGGTAAAGGTGTCCCTTCACACCTGAACACTCACACGATGTCCTCACACACTTGGTCCTATGCAGGGCTTTCTTACCCTTTTAGGAAAGTAGGAGGGTCATGTAAGCGATGCAGTGGGTTTTACCACTGTTAGTATCCGTGAAGGCTTGCTCAGTTGAAACTCGTTCTATCCTTTGTGATACTCGTGGAATTTTCCCAATAATATCATGGTTATAGAGCGGGGCTCTCTTTATTCTGATGGGGCAATTTGGGAACACTGTGGCTTTTAGAAAATTAGACCTTGAGCTAAACTATCACAATATTTGAAAGCGTAGTAAGCTACCTTATAAGATAGAACTATCCAATTAGGTAGCACTCATCAGTATCGAGAGTCTCCTATGCTAGGACAAAGGGGCATACTTACTCTTACCTGTTACTGCTTTAATTTCCTTTTGTTCGTTTTGTGAGGTAATCTTGAATTCTCTTGAAACACCTACACATTTTCCTACTTTGATAAATGTGTATGTGTCCTCTATATGATATGATTCAAAATTACCTAAATTTATCTTGCTAATGAGTTTTTCATGAGCATCACCAATCAAGAGTGCATGAAAAGGATAAGGCATCATTTTTATCATGGCATCCTCAGTCGATCGCGGAAGAAGTTCGAATGCTAAACTTTGGTCCAAATCAACTCATACTCTAGTACCCTCGCAAAATAATGTTTCCAAGGCACATGCTAGCTTACTACCCTCATGGGATGCGAATAAAATTGAGGTCGGAATGAACGACCTCGAAGTGCATCTAATGGATGGAGTCGCTTCGATCGAGTCAAGGCACGATTTGAAAGGAAATGCGGGAAAATTACAACCACGATGCGAGTCAAGGTCCAAATCCGGCATTAAAGGCCATCTTGTCGATTTGGAATCTAAGTGCAGGGTATTCTCTTTCAATGACATTGATCTGATTCCTACTATGGAAGAATATCGGGAATTACTAGAGATTCCTTACTCTACAGAATCGGATCTACCTACACCTTGAGCATAGGCGGACACAGAAGCGATTAACACATTTGTTGGGTATTCCTTCGGAGGAGGCAAAGTAAAAAAGCGGTCAAAGGAACACGCATGGATGGTATTGGACCTACCTCGAGAAGCGGTTAGATCAATACCTCCAAAGCTTGATGGGATCAAGTTTTAGTAGCACTCGCATTGGGAATCTATGGCACGATTTTCTTCCGGGACCATTAGGAATCATAACCTCTGACCACGGTGGAAGTAATGCAGGCGGTAGAAAGCGGAGAGTCAATCCGATACCGGCTAGTGTTGCGGAGACCTTATTAACCCTTACCTACTGCAGACAACAGGGTAAAGGGTCCATCAAGTGTTGTTCTCAATTGTTATATCTCTGGATTATCAGTCACATGTGCCCTGTGGAGACAAAGGGATTGACTTGGTACCTTGACCAGCCTCCCATCGAGAAGATGACCCGGCTAATAATCAGTCCGAAGAATGAACAGCAGTGGCAGGAACAGATTTTGAGTTTCAATAGCCATGATTATTGTTGGAGGAAGCTGTGGGCATCAGGCCAATCCGTTTTGATCAACACGGGAGGTAATCAGTCGGTGTCCCTAATCGGAGTAACCGGATACACAAGTTATACTCCAGCATTGGTAATGAGACAGTTTGGCTCAACACAGACCAGAATCGACATTGAAGAATACCACCAAGGTCATTTCTACCATGAGCTCAAGGAAGAGGAAGGGTTGAAAATGGCTCATGAGATCACAGGAAAACATCTCTCTGATGGAAAGGTCGCCTAAAGGTCCAAGTGCCACACGCGATTATCTTGAATGGAGGGCTGGCAGGGACCGAGAACACTCAACTGTAGAATTCGAAGACAGCGACCCTCGCCGAAACGTCCTATTAGAAGAAGCTGATAGTCATTTGATAAACTCACTACAAAAGGCAAACACCGAAAACTTGCAACTGCAAGAACAAATAAAACAGTTGGAGGACAAACAGCAGATTCTCAAGAGGAAAGTAAGAAGGCTCAGGGAAGAGGCAAGGGCCGAAAAAATGAGTTTTGAAGAGCAAGAGATACGGTGGGAAAAGGAAAAAAACTCTCTCCACGCTGTAATGAATGAAGTAGAAGCACAGAATAGTAAGCTTCAAGAAAAGATAAAATACCAAGAGATACTCGTTGAAGAGTATAAACATGAAAACAAAAAGAAAAAGCTCGAATTAAAAGAACAGGCACTACTCATCAACGATATCTTGAAAGAATGTGCTAAGGAAAGGAAGGAGAAAAAAAGACAAGTTGCTCTCTATCAAGAGTTGAAAGAGAATGTTGACCAGCTGGAAAGAACGATAGCACAGGGAAAGCAAGAACTCCTACCTGAATCCGAGTATGCTCTGAAAGCATTCGACCCTGCTAAACAAGAAGAAAGGTTATATAAGTATCTCAGAAAATGTCATCTCATTATAAAAAACCTCCCAGAGCCTAGGCCAATGTAAAGAATACGGTGTACAAATTACTCAGTTAATGAAATGATTTTTGGACCATTGTTTAGCAAATTTGTGAATGAATAATATGACTCCCGTAGGAACTCCCTCGCTAGGGTTATATGAAAAATTGAATGCGCTATATGGGCGGGTATCATAAGCGGCGCATTCAATCCGATCATTCACGATCGGACTATCGAGCAGCGCCATGATAAAGTTGATGCAATTATCCTTTCGCGATTTCATTACGGCTCCCAAATGCCCTGTATCCTTCGTCGGACCGGGACTTTTAGTTTCTTTACAAAATTCAAAATTCATTAAAAATCCTTTTTAGACTTCCCTACAAATCAACATTGCTTCAAACAAGGCAAGTCGACCAAACACAGTTCAACCCAAGCGAGTGTACTTAACAAGATCTCGAACAAAGAAGATAATGGAAGATCGGGAACAATCTGAGAACCTACAAGGGCGGGTTTAGAATTGAAAGATCAGGTCTCAGAACTTATGAGACTAATGAGGGAAATGTCCCAGAATAAACCCACAGCAGAGCCTAGCCTACCGCTACCTCCTCCACCACCTCCAACAAATGATCCCCATCAAGCTACAACTTCTTTCACCTTTCAATCACCTATCCCGGACCCGACAGTCACTGTCAATCCAGTCACCATGAATAATGACCTGCCTTTCTCTTATTACCCGGCTGTCTCAAATGCCGAGTCTCACCCTTCAATACTAATCCCTCCAGTTTACTCCACCCCTCAGCTCCGGTCAGTGCATATCATCTGATGGGAGGAAAATAAGATAAAAGAAAGCGAGAAACTATCTGCTCTAAAGAAGTGAGAGCAATAGAGGACTAAACATGTATGGTTCAATCGGCGTGGCATCACTAAGATTAATGCGGATGTGGTGGTCTTACCCAAGTTCAAGGTCCCGATTTTGGCAAGTACACAGAATTCGGATCCTCGCATTCACTTGGCCACCTATATCGCCAAGATATGCGCTCTGGCAGAGGATGACTGCTGGTCCACTTCTTTCATGAGAGCCTCTCGGGACTTTGAGGTGGTGTATTCAGTTGGACAGGAGCAAACTGCGCTCCTGGAAGGATTTAGCTGATGCCTTCTTAAAGCAGTACAAATTTAACTGCGATGTGGCCCCCACAAGGAGAGATCTTCAAAACCTGGTGCAGAGGGACAGGGAAAGCTTCAAGGAGTATGCCTAGAGATGGAGAGAAAAGGCGGCAGAAGTCCACCCTCCGGTGACTGACAATGAGCTGTGCTCTCTGTTCATTGAGACGTTAAAAGCCCCCTACTTCAATTTGATGATTGGGAACACTTCCAACAGCTTCTCTGACATCATACAGGCCGGTGAAAGAATAGAGGCCAATCTAAGAATGGGAGGGTTGCGGAGTTGGTGAGAACCTGCGAAAAAGCGCGACTTTGGCAAGAAGAATCAGGGTGATGTGCATTCTGTCAACCGTCAAAACAATTATTCCCCATTCCCTCAAAATAATTATCGGCCATATCCTCCCCCTCACAGCCAAACAGTCGCAAATATTCCACCGCCTTTCCCAAATTATCCACACCCACGCCCACAATACCCTTCACCTACAAATTACCAACCAAGACCACCTCCTCCTCCTGCTCAACCTAGACCACCACAAAACAACCCAAGACCCCCAAGAAACCCTGATCCACCTCTTCCCCTCCCTCTCAGTGAAATATACCGATACCTTGTCGGTATAAACCAAATTGTACCAGTTCCCTTAGACCCGATCCGGCCTCCATATCCCAGGTGGTATGATGCCACTGCCCGTTATGAGTATCATGGGGGGGCACAAGGGCACTCAACTGACAACTGTGGAGCACTCAGAGGAAGAGTGCACGCTCTAATCCGGAATGGATGGCTAAAAATTGAGGGAAATGGTTCCCTCCCTAATGTTACCTCAAACCCACTGCCTAACCATAATACGGGCAGTGGTGTAAATATGATAGAGTCTGATGGAGAAGGATCAACACCGGAAGTAGACAAGTGGTTCCTTACTTTAAAGAAATTTTCTTGTGGCAATGAGGAAGGCTACCTTTGCCCTCGGGTAATGGGATTAGAAGAAGGTGCAGGGTGTCCTTATCATGGAGAGGCGGTGATCATGGCTGCGGTATGAAGGATTGAGGCAAGAGGTTGAACTTGTTGTCTCTCAAGGTTACGAGATGCCGGACAAGGTCGAAGATGGAAGAGGAGTGAACACAACTAGATACAGCGAATGCTTCTACCTCTAAACCCGAATCACCTTCTCACCCCGGTAGCCTCGCGCGATGCGATTATCAAGGCCCCATCTCGGCTCCCTATTACCAACACCCATGCCATACCTTGGAACTACAATTTCCAAGTCTTCACCCAGGCGTCAAGCGATGCAAGCTCCTAGCCTTGCTTCACCCGGCACCTCTAAGCCATGTTTCACTCCTCATGAACACTTTGGATGACTTATCTTTGGACCTCTGTAACACCTAAGTTCGGTGAGTGCGTTACTGCTCCGATGACCGATGTTGTCGGACGGCTAGGATGCCTAGAACCACACTTCAAAATGAGTAAGGAGACATAAAATAATGAAATACAAGAAAAGAAAAACAAAGGAAAAATCATAGTAAAGAAATGTAACCGAGTAAGTGAGCAGAAACCTAGCGATAGGTGACCTTGCCAGGAATCACGGCGTGGGCCAGTTGACTAATACAATTGCGGGGAACCACAGGAAACATTTTTAGGACATAAATAGAACCTTATTGAAGGATAGATATCATTAGAAAGATCAAAGAAAAATTAAATAATTAGTACAAAGAAAAGTGAGAAATCGAAAAATAGACAAAATGCGATTATTCAGAAAAATCGGAAAGCCACGAGCAGGGCATTATGGTCATTTGACATCCCGAAGTGTCTTTTGACCTAAATGTCCATTAAAAATAAATAGTATTACACTTAGAAAATAAAATGAAAAATTAATTTGGTGGTACCTAAATAAAATAGCTAAAATCATGGGTTAATTGTGGAATAAGTGAAAGTTTAACTTATAAAATGATTTAATTTTAAGTGGACCACTAAGGATAATTAAATACTTAGTGGGACAAGTGTACACTTAAAATGCAGCTGAACTTCATCTTCCTCATTTTAGATTTCAACATTGCCGTGAGTGAAGGAGAGGAAACTCCATGGGCGTTTTGCATGAGCTCATAACCTCCCCATTTTCAACTCCAATCTCTTAGGTTCCTTCATGAAAAATGGTCTACACACCACAAGGAAGATATTGATACCAATTTTGGGAAGTTTAAGCAAGGTTTAACAAGCTCCAAGCATAAGGTAAGTTCATAATTTTGAGAATTTCTTTGTTAAAGTTTATGTGCATGTTATGGGTATTAGTTTGGTGAAGGAAAATTTTGAGTTTGATGGGTTATTGTTGTTGTCATTTTGGACAGCCATGGTCACGTTTTGATGAGGAAATTGTGCATATAATTGTTGAGAAATAATGTTGTTCATGGTGATTTAGTAACCTAGTGATTTAATGCATGTATATATGGTGAATTATGCACTTTGATGGAAATTAACTTATGAGTACGGCAATGTGATGTTGATGAGTGATTTGTGGCAGCTTGTGGACACTTGAGAAAGGGTGTATATTGAAGGAAGTGTGGGCAGCATATTGACCTAGAAGGATTGATGTTAAGTATGTAAATTAAAGTTGTAAAGTGTATGTAATGTTTGTAGTGTTTAGGTGTAATTGTAATGGTACTTAGAATTGTGATTGTGAATGATAATTGGTGTGTTGATGGTGATTGGAATCTGCCCAAAATAATGCTAATGTAATGTAGTAAATGTTGTTGGTAATGTGCCAAAACAGTTTGGTAGGGTATGGAAGTAAACCTTGCAAGGTAAATAATGTGTTTGAAGTTGGGGTGTGAAATGCATATTGAGGGCAGTGTATATTTTGGCCTATAACCTTGAATGTGTAACCTCAATTGGTATGAGACCAATTTGGGGTGAAACTAGGCACAAAATGTGCCAACTTTCATTGAGAAACCATGCCAAAATTCTGCTTGCAAGGTGACCTAAAAATTTGACCAATTCGGATTAGATGCAATTAGGACCTGAAAAATGACCAATTGGGCAGCAGTGAGTGTTTAGGCCATAACTCACTCAAACCAGGTCCAATTGACCTGAAATTTTGACCAAGAATAGTTAAGACCCATACCTACAAGTCTTATGAAGACACCAAAGCCCAGAAATGACCATAAGCAAGTCAAACAACTTGCACAAGTTCGGGTCCAAAAACTGGCCGAACCAAAGTTGACCAAAATTGACCTAAAATGACCAAATTTGATGCCATTTGACCAGCAATAGTAAAATGACCATAACTTGGTCAACATAACTCGGATTGACCTAAAATTTTTGCCCCGCGTTCCATAAGACATAGATCTACAAGTTTGTATTTTTGACCGAAACCGAAAACCGAGGGAACTAGGTCATTCGGCTAAGTCAAACTAGTATACGGAATCCGACGGTTGTATTAAAATGCACTAAACAAGGAAATGAGTTTGGTAAAGCGTACCAACCTAAAATACTATCGAATGTGACATATTAGTGACACTAAAACCTAGTTTACCTAGAAACGCATCGAGAGTCGATATATTAGGTGATTAAGCAAATAATAGATTTCAATGAACTACTTATCAAGCATTATCGTTAGAGCATTTAATTTAATCTTGAAACACTTCAAATTGTGTTTCTCGATTAGTAAAGACTTCGAGGAAAGGAAGGAAACACGAGTCGGACAGAAGACGATCATCGGAGGTTTGTGCACAACAATTGTTTCTTTTGAATTATTTTCAATGTAAATAAATATTGACTATTTTCATATCATTGTTTTAATTGGTGGATATGTGTTTGGTGGACACTTATTGATTGAAAAACTTTGTGAAGGGTTTGAAACTGTGAAAAATCGTTTGAATGGTATTTGATGGATACTTATTGATTGAAAAGCACGTAAATGGTTTTGTGGAAATTGAAGTGAATTACAATTGTGTTGCCATTTGTGAATGAAATTATAACTTTGGAAATTTATTGGATTCTTACGGATCATTTGAATAAAATGTTTGGAATTGTTTTGACTCACAATTGGCATGACAACGATAATATGTTCCTCCTCCATTAATGGGGTGAGTGTGATTATTCCTCCCTCTTTGACTTATTAGTGCAGGGTGAGTATGATTATGTTCCTCCTCTTTGACTTCGATCGAGGTGAGTATGGATGAGTTCTCATTATATAGCTAGCTTCCTCCCTCATTGATTTGATTATTGGGGTGAGCATGTCTTGTCGTGGTGTACAACCACGGCATATATGGAAAAAATTGTGTCATGGCCTAAATTGTGTTATAGATCGGCAACCTTTGTATTCTTGATTATTTGATCGAATTGTGTTATTATGTATTGTGAGATTGTGAAATTGATTTAAACTCTTATTGACATATCTGTCTATTGAATTCAACCATGATCGACTTATTGAAAATTATTGTGATATTAACAAATGGAGTTTAAATTCTTGTTGACATTTATTGTCTTGAATTTAACTATGGTTTTAAGTATCCACTATTGATATGATTTATGAATTGTGATTTAAAATTTGTATTTGGTAAATGTTGTGCACCAACTTGAGACATTGTCTCGTGATAGCTTTATTCTTTATCGTAGGTAGAGAGGCAGACAGGCGTGAGCTAAATTTGCTAGTATCGCCAATGAGAGATTTTTGGGTATAGTGAGTATACCACATGTGGCATTTTGTCTTTGTAATGTATATTCCTTTGTATGTATATTTTGTTCTTAGTTTTGGCGATTGTAAATTTAAGTTATCTGATAAAGTTGTAAAATAATTATGAGTTATTTGGCTTGTAAAATTGTGTTATATCTTTGTATCTTAGTCTTTGAAAATCAACATGGATTTGACTTGAGAAATGTGTTGTGTTGATAAAATGTTGGAGTTGAGATTTGAAAATATATTGAAGTGCTTTTCTGAGTTTTAAGAAGCTGTTTTGTCAAAATACAAATGGCACCTTGCCAAAATTTTTACAGATATTCCAAATAAATCAAATGAGTTAGTTGTTTCACTTCAGTTCACCAAAGTCTTTCACACCTGTAAATAGTGCTCACCACTGTAAAAGAAGTAAGAAAAGTTTTTTAAAATCCCTTGTAGTGTATTTAATGGATTATCAGTAGACGGAGTTGGTAATTCATTAGGTATACTACGGGATCATGTTATGCCTTACAGAGGGGTAGGGTGTGACACCTACCACCAGTGCTACTCCCCGGGATAATCCTCAACCTGTCACTACCACAAAAACCTCCTCGCATGAGCAAGAAGTTGAGTTCATAACTCGAAGTGGGAGGTGTTACGTGAACGAAGGAAAAGAAAAGAGAAAAGGGAAAGTAAAGATGGGAGAGCCATTGAAGAATGCAGAAGAGGAGGTTGAGAAGACAGAGGAAGTAGAGGCTGCTGAGCATAAAGAAGAGGAGGAACTGCTGCTCCAAATAATGAAACAGAGCAAGTATGATGTGGTGGGGCGGTTGAGAAAGACACTGCGAATTTATTTGTTATCGCTAATCTTGAGTTCGGAAGTGCAGCAAGCCTTGCAGAGAATCCTGGATCAGGCCTTTGTAAACCCCGACATTACTCCGGGGCAATTTGAGAAGATAGTGGGACAAATCCAGGCATCCAGTTTTGTTACTTTCTCGGAGGACGAGATAGACCCTACGGGTTTATGGCACACTAAAGCTCTGCATGTAACAGTGAAGTGTAAGGGTTGTATAGTAGCCAAGGTACTTATTGATAGCAGGTGACTCTTAATGTCTTGCCTAATACCACCTTGGCGGTGCGGTTGACCAATCGATATACGTCAGTGCTATGGTGGTGAGAGCCTTGCGGTACAAGGAGAGAAGTCTTTGGGAGACATTGACTTGCCAATCCAAGTCGGTGCATGTACTTTCAGCGTCACGTTTGGTGATGAACATTGGTAAACACACTATGTTGGGGAGGCCTTGGATCCAGTCTGCGTACACCGTTCCTTCAACTTTGCACCAAAAGATCAAATATATTATGGACGGTAAAATCATCACGGTGAGAGGAGAAGAAGCCATATTAGTAACCAAGCCGCAATCTCTCCCTTATGTGGAGGCGGAAGTCGTTGGAAAGTTCTTTCCGGGCCCTTGAATTACAAGACCTTTGGAAATGATAAGGCTATGGCTATGGTGGCCAAAGTGATGTCAAAGAATGGATATCGGGAGGGCAAAGGCTTGGGCACGACATTGCAAGGATCATTGAACCTATCTGGCTATTCGGAAGATGAGTCGTAGTGGTTTGGGTTATGAGGAAGATGCCCTTATGGATGGGCGATTACGGGCGAGGAAAACATTTGGGATCGGAAGATTCGATCGAGAAAATGGAAAAAGGAAGGTAGTCAGGAATCGCGGAGATCTTCACCAAACCGGTCATTGAAAATCCGGCAGATGTGGAAGAATCACTTGATGAACCATCCATTGATGTCATCCACCTGGATTCCTTGTATGAAGCTCTGGTCTCGCCAATAGCTGAGAAGCAAGAGCTGGATAACTGGACAGCAGAGGATATCCTTGTACTCAATTTCGAGTAAAGTACCTTTGGTTATCTACACTTGATCATTTTGTCCATGGTGACAAGTGTAATACTGTAAATGGACCTTTTTCTTATGGCATGAACGTTAATGAATTAATAGCGCATTTTAAATCCAATTCTTTCCAATTCTTTCCTTTTGAATTTCATCCTTATAATATGTTCCATTTTTATTCATTCAGGACCATTCATCAATTAACACCTAATAATCCAATAGACTTAGAAATTCCTCTGGTTAATTTTGAAATCCCCATAACTGCCATTACTTCAAGTGATTCTGAGGAAGACCTTACAGAAGAAAGCAATGAAAAGGATGAACCCTCCCTAGTGCCTTATGGAGGCAAGCGCACACCATAAATTTAGGCACGAGAAGAAGTAAAAAGGAACTTAAGGTAGTGGAGAGTGAGGTGGGAGATATGATCAGTTTGCTCAGAGAATTCCTAGACATATTTTCATTTTCCTGGAGCTATGATGATATGGTGGGTTTGGACCCTCAGATAGTGACACACAAAATTCTCCTAATTCCAGGGACAATCCCGGTAAAGCAAAAGTTAAGGAGAATGAATCCGGACACACTGCTCAAAGTTAGGGATGAAGTCAAGAAAGCGATATATTTGGGTTCTGGAAGTGGTCAAATATCCCCAATGGGTGGCTAACGTCGTCCCAGTAATAAAGAAGGACGGGAGAGTCAGGGTGTGCATTAACTACAGGGATCTTAATAAAGCAAGTCTAAAAGATGATTTCCCTCTCCCCCACATTGATGTGTTAGTAGATAATGCTGCGGGATTGGGCAGGTGCTCATGCATTGATGGGGCATCTGGGTACAATCAAATCCCAATGGATGAGGAAGACAAAGAAGAAACCGCTTTTATCACTCAATGGGGAGTTTTTTGCTATCGGGTCATACCTTTTGGGTTGAAGAATGCTGGCGCTACCTACCAGCGCGCAATGGTCACATTATTCCACGATATGATGCATAAAGAGGTGGAAGTGTATGTGGATGATATGATCATTAAATCTAGAGGAAAAGAAAGCCACGTCACGGTGATGAGGAGGGTATTGAAAGGCTCGGAAATACGATTGGCCCAGAACCTGCCAAATGCATATTCGGAGCTAGATCGGTAAAGTTGTTGGGATTCATAGTAAGCGAGAGGGGAATAGAGGTTGATCCAGACAAGGTTCGAGCTATTCAAGAAATGCCATCCCCAAAAACAGAAAGGGAGGTGCGCAGTTTCCTGGGAAAGTTGAACTACATTTCGATATTTATTTCTAATCTCCTTTGCTAAAGTGAGCCTATTTTGACTACTTGGAAGAATAATTCCACCCAATGGGATTCGATTTGCGAGAGGCTTTTGAGAAAATTAAGCAATACTTGACCAGCCCACGGTATTGGTTCCACGTGGCGAGAGGCCTCTTATCCACGTATATGGCGGTCTAACGAGAACTCGATGGGAGTGCGTTTTGGGACAACATGATGATACCGGCCGAAAGGAGAGGGCTATTTATTACTTGAGCAAGAAGTTCAATGATTGTGAGTCAAGGTACTCTTTCTTAGAAAAGACTTGCTGCGCGTTAGCTTGGACAGCAAATCGCCTCAAGCACTGCATGCTGAATCACAAGAGATGGCTCATCTCCAGGATGGATCCTATCAAATATGTATTCGAAAGCCCATTCGTGCCAGGTAGGATAGCCAAGTGGCAGGTCATACTCTCCCAATATGACATAGTCTACATGACCCGGAAAGCAGTGAAAGGTAGCGTGATCGCTGAACTCCTAGCAGAAAATCCTATCCAGGATTATGAAGCTCTGGATTTTGAGTTCCCTGATGAGCATATTAATGAAGTAGATTGCGTAGAAGAGGGGCCAGCCGATGTATGGGAAATGTATTTCGACGGAGCTGTCAATTTGTCCGGTAATGGAATTGGAGCTGTATTGATATCCCCAGATGGAAAGCACTTCCTGATAGCCATTAAGTTGAGATTTGACTGCACCAACAATGTCGCAGAATATGAAGCTTGTGTGAGGGGTCTACAGGCCGCAATCAAAAGAAAATCAGGAAGTTGGAAGTATATGGAGACTCATTACGATTATATACCACCTCAAGGGAGAATGGCAAACCAAGGATCCCAAGCTAATCCCATATCAGAAGTACTTACTGGAGCTGATTAAGAAATTTGAAGAGATCTCTTTCACTCACCTTAGTAGAGACAAGAATCAATTTGCTGATGCTTTAGCTACTCTAGCTGTTATGGCTCAAATTGAAGAAGAGCGGATAAGCTCGGATATTGAAGATTAAGGCAAGGAATGAGCAGGTTATTGCTTCATGATTGAGGAAGAACTTGGCAGTAAACCTTGGTATCATGACATCTAGTCTCTTGCGAGAACGGAGAATTCCCCTAAGGGCAAACCGAAGCGAAAGAGGATGCTTGGAGATTAGCATTGGGATACTTCCCAGTGGTGAAACCCTATACAAGAGAGAGTCAACGGTGAATTGTTGAGATGTGTGGATGCAAAAGAGGCGAAGAAAATCCTTCTTGAGACTCATGAGGAAATTGTGCAACCCATGCCAATGGGCACATGATAGCTAAGCAAATCATGCGGCGGGGATATTTTTGGACTACAATGGAAAAGGATTGCATCGAGTATTTCCGAAAATGCCATAAGTGTCAAATCTATGCCGATCCGATAAATATGCCACCTCACAAGTTGTTCAACCTCGTCTAACCATGACCTTTCGCAATGTGGGGTATCGATGTGATTGGTCCCATCAATCCCAAGGCATCCAATGAGCAGATTCATCCTTGTGGCCATCGACTATTTCTCCAAATGGGTCGGCGACATCCTATGCGCACATCACACAGAATACATTTCTCAAATTCCTCAGAAATAATATTATTTGCCAGCATGGCCTCCCTAATGAAATCGTCACTGATAATGCTAAGAATCTGAATGGTCCAAGGATTCAGAAATTGTGTGATCAATACAAAATCCGACACCTCAATTCCTCCCCATACCGTCCCCAGATGAATGGAGCGGTGGAAGCTGCAAACAAAAACCTCAAGAGGATAATCCAGGAAAATGACAGTCACATATAGGGATTGGCATGATATACTTCCATACGCTCTCCACGCATACCGGACTTACAGCAGAACCTCAGCAGGGCAACTCCATACTCACTGGTTTTGGGATGGAGCGGTATCACCTATTGAAGTTGAAATTCCTTCCTAAGGATTACGAAGGAATCGAGATTGATAGTCGAGAATGGATCGATCAAGGTTGGATCGATTAAACTTCTGGATGAGAAAAGGTTAGCGTGACATGTCATGGCGATTATACCGGATGAGGATGGCTAGAGCATTTGATAAAGCATTTTCCCACGCGAATTCCAACCCGGGGACCTAGTTCTAAAGAAAGTGCTGCCGAATCAAAATGATCCCCGGGGCAAATGGTCACCAACCTACGAGGGACCCTATGTGGTTAAGAAGGCATTTTCTGGAGGAGCCTTGATTTTGACCCACATGGATGGTGAAGAGTTTCCGAGACCTGTGAATGCTGAGACCGTCAAGAAATACTATGCCTAAAAAAAAATGAAAAGAAAAAAAAGAAGAAAAAGGGGTAGGAGCGAAAACCCGAAAGGGTGCTCCTAGCAAAATGTGTGAAAAAAGGCGACAACCCCGAAGGGGCACTTTCTGTAAAATGAGTGAAGGATGAAAACCCGAAAGGGCATCCTGAAAGAGCGCAAAAAAAAAAAAAAAAAAAAAAACCTAACGGTGAAAACCCGAAAGGGCATCCCGAGAACAAAAAGGAGAATAAGGAATGGGGGGCATGAAACCAGGATGAAGAGGAAACTGTCACGGCATGAGACTTCAGAGAACTTGAAATAATGGCAGTTAAGGGATTTCAAAAAATCAGCTACAAGGAATATGTGAGAGCTATCCTTGTACCCTTCTTCTTTGAAACTTCTTCTTTGTTTTTATTAAACCGTAATAAAATCACACTTCATTCCCCATGTTTCTATCTTTCCCTTATATTTATCTTTCTGCAATCTCGTTATTTAATGCGCTATTTAAATCAGTTAAAATTTTTGCCATAAGATTAAGATTTGACAATTGATAACCTCACGTACTTTACTATGAGATTTGCAGGGAATGGCCTAAAAAAAAAAAAAAAAAAAAAACTAGAGGTGAAAACCTGGAAGGGCGCTTCTAGTCATATAGACGAAGGGGAAGTGAAAACCCGCAAGGGTGCTTTTCGGGAGAAAGTAAAAAAACAGAAATGGGGCATTTGAAGAAATGAGGCCATAGGTCAAGTATTGCGACTTGTCCTCCATTCATCATCGGCCTTCGGGATTCTATTAAGTACACTTCATTGGGGAAGAACTTCTTATGTCGATATTAGGCTTGCTTTGTCAGTGTAATTTAAATTTCCTATTATCAACCTCTGGTTCCTTGATCTAAGTTAATTTTAATTTCCTGCAGTTTAAATTTCCTGTTATCAACCTCTGGTTTCTTGATCTAAGTTGATTTTAATTTCCTGCAATTTAAATTTCCTGTTATCAACCTCTGGTTCCTTGATCTAAGTTGATTTTAATTTCCTGCAATTTACATTTCCTGCTATCAACCTCTGGTTCCTTGATCCAAGTTGATTTTAATTTCCTGCAATTCAAATTTCCTGCTATCAACCTCTGGTTCCTTGATCCAAGTTGATTTTAATTTCCTGCAATTCAAATTTCCTGCTATCAACCTCTGGTTCCTTGATCGAAGTTGATTTTAATTTCCTGCAATTTAAATTTCCTGCTATTAACCTCTGGTTCCTTGATCTAAGTTGATTTTAATTTCCTGCAATTTAAATTTCCTGTTTTCAACCTCTGGTTCCTTGATCTAAGTTGATTTTAATTTCCTGCAATTTAAATTTCCTGTTATCAACCTCTGGTTCCTTGATCTAAGTTGATTTTAATTTCCTGCAATTTAAATTTCCTGTTATCAACCTCTGGTTCCTTGATCTAAGTTGATTTTAATTTCCTGCAATTTACATTTCCTGCTATCAACCTCTGGTTCCTTGATCTAAGTTGATTCTAATTTCCTACAAGATAGTTCCTTGATCTAAGTTGATTCTAATTTCCTGCAATTTAAATTTCCTGCTATCAACCTCTGGTTCCTTGATCTAAGTTGATTTTAATTTCCTGCAATTTAAATTTCCTGTTATCAACTTCTGGTTCCTTGATCTAAGTTGATTTTAATTTTCTGCAGTTTAAATTTCCTGTTATCAACCTCTGGTTCCTTGATCTAAGTTGATTTTAATTTCCTGCAATTTAAATTTCCTGTTATCAACCTCTGGTTCCTTGATCTAAGTTGATTTTAATTTCCTGTAATTTACATTTCCTGCTATCAACCTCTGGTTCCCTGATCTAAGTTGATTTTAATTTCCTGCAATTTAAGTTTCCTGTTATCAACCTTTGGTTCCTTGATCTAAGTTGATTTTAATTTCCTGCAATTTACATTTCCTGTTATCAACCTCTGGTTCTTTGATCCAAGTTGATTTTAGTTCAACTTCTGTTGCCAATTTTTAGGTCACCAACTTAAGTGTGCTTTAGCTCCCTAACTTCGAACACCTAATCGTCCAAAATATGAGTCTGAATCTTTACATAATTCCTACACGGGAAATTTTCCCGTTAATAGAAATTATGTAAAGAGGGGCAGCTGTCGACACCATATTTTGGCCGATCCCCAAAATCAATAAAACTTTGAAACTGACCCCAGTACTAAGTCTCCTTTTGACCTCATTTCCAATCCCTCTTTGATAGACAGTCACATTTTCGATCTCTCCTCAAAGAATTGAATCAATGCTAAGTCCTCACATCAGTCAAATCCTTACCAGTCTATTAAATCGCTCACCGATCTCTCCGACCTGTTGTAGTATAAACGAAGTGAACTAGATCTTTTCTTACCAGTTTTATTGACGATCTCCCTTTCAAAAGTTTAAGAGCTAAGGTTTTGGTCCTGTTTAATGAGGATTCCGATCTTAAGTGTTCAAGTCAAATTTCCAATTTTAATCAAGTCCCGTTCAGCATTTCTTCCTTACCGATCTCATGCTCATCGTGTTTTTCGATCTCTCACACTTAGGTTAATAATCATTTTCAGTTATTTCAACATACTCAGACAATCAAGTGTTTAATAATTTAGAAATTTTCCAATCATAACCATTCATCGAACAAAAAAGGGCATTCCACTTCATTTCATTTCAAAAGTTTGTACAAGTCATTGGTGGGGTGATCCCACTGATCTATTTTCTCATTTCTCTCTCATCCTCGGCCTCCTCTTCGCTTTCCTCCTCGCCTCAGGAGCAGTCGACCATCAGAGAAGTCCTCCTCTGGGTAACGCTTTTGGAGCTCGGCCAAGAGATCTTTGTGAGAGTTCACATAAGCTCCGGCTATTCCTGTCACCATCTCTTCATCTTTTGCCTTAAGCTCCTCAGCAAGGTGTGCAACCTGAGCAGCTTCGTTGGCCCGGAGCGCCTGGACTTCTCTAAGGGCATGATCCCTTTCAACCAGAACATGAGTCTGTTCGGCCAGCTTATCTTCATAGTACTTCATGCACCCCTGAATTTGAGATATGTAATCCTGAACAGATGAGAGTTGGGATCGAAGGGATGCCACTTCTTGACCCTTCTTCTCGACCTCCTTACCCAGGCGGTGCGCCTTTTCCCGAACTATGTGCTGGTTCACCAGGCACTCTACATTCAGACTCATGGAGCGGGTTAGGATGTCGTTAAGATTGTCCGGAGACAGTCTGTCCCGATCCTCCGAAGCGGATGGAAGACCCCAAGACTTTGGCAAAATCGGGGTTCTCCGAAACGATCTGGTTGTTCTCGAAGCGATCGGCACTTGGGCGCCACGAGAAGGGGGCCTCGCGAGAGGTCGAGAATGACCCCATACGTGCTTGGAGCAAGCTGGAGGAGGTGGGCCGCTCTTCCCATTGAGGAGGAGATCGGGCGGCACGTGATCGGCGGCCTCGAAGGTCGGGCGGGCCTCCTTCGTCTCCCGGGTTCATGGCGGGTGTTTGAAGTAGTCTTGACGCTTCATCTCCTTTATTTTTCGGGAAATCTCTCTTTCTTTCTTCCGCTTCCTGGAACCTTCACCACCCGCCATACCTGCACAAAAAAGAGGTCAGTGAGATCGCTAAGGTCCAAAGATCTGAGAAATAGAAAAATACCGATGCCAAGATCAGAGAGCTGAAGCCCGCGATTTTCGCCCGTGATCAACTCCATCGTCCAATGATGCAGCTCGACAGTCACCACATCTAAACAGGAGTACTTTAGAGTGGCAGCTTGATTCTTCAGTTCCATCACTACTAGGCTTTCCTCCTCGTTCAAGGTAATACGCTTCGGAATCAAGGGCCCCTGGTGCCACCAGCTACGGGGGAAGTCCTCAAAGCAGGTCGGATTTTTGCTCCTCAGAATGAAGAAGCGGTTCTTCCAATTCTTAAGGGAGGAGGGCAGATCGGTAAAGAGCCCGCAATGAGGCTTTGCCTGAAAGAACCAGTGCTCGTCGTCCTTTTAGCGAGTTAGCCTGTGCAGTTCGGCGAACACCTTAGCCGTAGGTCTGATTCTCTTAGCTCGGCACAGGCCTCGAAAGGCTACTAAGATCCGCCACGAGTTAGGGTGAATTTGGGCAATGCACACTCGGTGAAATTTTAGGACCTCCTTGAAGAAGTCGTCCAGAGGGAACCGAAGACCGGCCTTTAACTGTTCCTCGTATACCATAACCATGTCATTCTCTTCAAAGAAGTGATCGGCTCGGTGATCGCCGTGACACCGGATAAGTTCATATGAATCGGGCTCAATGTTGTACTCTTGGCTAAGCATTTGCGGTCGGTTTCTTGCAAGATCGATGGCGGCTCGTTCATAGGAAGATTCTCCCTCACGAGGAAGGTACAAGCATTGATGGTGCGGTTCGCCCCATTTGGAGCGGAGACCTAGAAGGTTACGGTGTGCTTGGACCAACCACCTCTACTTCATCGGCGACCATGAAACATGGACGGAAGGTGGGCTTAGCTCTCGACCTTGGCGCCTCTCATTTTTAATGAAAACAAATAACTTAAATATAAAAGAATGATTAAAACCATTACAGGATCTTTAACTGAGTCGGAAGAACTTGAGAAAACGAGAGAACTTTGAAGTTATGAACAAGAGACTGAAAATAACATACAGGAGCAAATGGCTAACCCTTTACCCCTGTTTATACTCGTCCGAGCATTTAATGCTCACGATGTCCCAGACAATGCATCGGTTAACGGGATTCGTCAGCTGTTCTGACACGTCTCTCGAACACTCCAAATTCCATAAAGAGAACGGCTAATTAGAGATCGGCATATTAAGATAAATGTTTCGAATTGTGGATCAGTTAAGGGTTGTTGATTAGGAACGGTCGGATAAACACATCAGAGATCGAAAAATAATCAATGCAATAATAATAAGATGATAATTGACTTTTATTTCCAAAAGATCGAATTACATCATTTGGGCGATCTCTAGGGATCGGAATAATAGAGATCGGAAGATGGGGGATCAGCATGAGAGATCGGAATAGGAGCATGGGAGGGATCGGAAGGCAAAAAGAATAAGACAAATCCCAAATAACCGTCGTCAGAATCGGGTAGGTAGTTAAAGCGTGTGAGCGAGATCTCCATGCGCTTAGAATCGCCCACAATCTTGCAGTGCGGGGTATGTCATGACAGTCCTGTACATCCCAATCTCCACTGTTGATCTCACTTGTAAGGACAAACCCGGAAGCCTTGGATCAAGAGAGAAGACGATAAGACCAGCGTCTTTCGCTCTTAGCCCTCAGATCGTTCCGGACAAGAGGATTTGAGACCGTCAGATTGAAAGAAGAAAAGGACAAATATTCTGAAGAATAATCTCTGCTGTTCATTTTGGTTCTCTTTAATTCTCAAGCATCCGATCATGTCCTTCAAAATCCAGACCCTCCATCTCCCTCAAAATAAATCCTGACCCTTCATGGGGAGCACCCGATTCCTATAAATACCTGCCTGAAAACTGTTCAAAAAATATAGAGAAGAGGCAGTAACTATAGCAGAATAACTCTGAAACTTAATTCGGTTTGTTACTCTGCTATTTTTCTTTTTGGAGTTTTCGTAGAAAAAACTTTTGAAACTAGTTTTCTGAAGTGTTTTCTTGCAAAAGGGATTCTTGAATACTGAAATTTTTCATTTTGATTCGTTCATTATCTGTGGCACTCCCACTTTCTATCTTTGTTATCCTCTATTTCCATTCATATTGTCTAATCTCAACTCCACTCAAGCCTTGTTATTTTGACCTGTTTACATTTTAACAAAGGATACTTCATTTCAAGGCAAACCATAGTCCTCATTTGCCAACTGCAATCTTGCTACTTTTGCGATTCTGTAGTTAGTTCAATAGACTCGACTCCCTACAGGTCAGTGTTAATATCGCCATTTTATTAAGTCTACTTCTCGTTTTACGTATTTCCTTTTGTCCTCTTTCTTGTGCCTGTTATTTTCTTTAAGTTCATGTCACGCTAAAAAAATACAAAGGGAAGATATGCTCTAGTGTACTCCAGTGTTGGCTAACCCACACTTTTGTTAATCTTTATTATTTAGACACAAGCCATCTAGCCCCGAGTTACGTAGAAGCAGCTAGACAAAATGTAGGTAACTGTGTTTAAAGTGTCTCTTTGGAAAAAGAGGGTCTAAATAACACGTCAGGGAAATAGCAAGAATGAATCACTAGGCTGACTTGTGAAGCGATCCAGCATAATGCCATAAGGCAGAATAAAAATAAAAACTCAGATAAGTAAAAGGGTACAGATAGGATACTGGTAAAGTGACCTTAGGGGAGGTTAGCAAAATTCAGTCCGGCTTCCCTTATTTAGTCACAAAATACCAATTAGTTAAAAGAAGCCTTATCCCCAGCACATTTGAACGCCAGGATCCTTAGCTTTAGGTCCTTATGACATGTAGCTGAAATTAAAATTCGGGAGATCGGAAAGATCCCATTCAGGCTCCTGTTAATTTAAAAGAGATCGGAGGAGAATTCTTATCGGGTCTCAACTTAAAATTTAAAATAAATACTCAAAGGAGATCAGAGGAGAGTTCTTATCCGGTCTCAACTCAAAATTTTAATGAATATTAAATAGAGATCGGAGGAGAGTTCTTATCCGGCTCAACTCAAAATTTTAATAAATATTGAATAGAGATCGAAGGAGAGTTCTTATCCGGCCTCAACTCAAAATTTTAATAAATATTAAATGGAAATCGGAGGAGAGTTCTTATCCGGTCTCAACTCAGAATTTTAATAAATATTAAAGAGTTCGGAGAAGAGTTCTTATCCGATTCTTAAATTAAAATTTTAATAAAATATTCCTTTCTAAATAAAATTAACACACAACAGTAACTCACTAAGGTTGTCTCATTTACTTATGTATCAGGTGATCCAAATTTAGTGAAAAATCAAATGTTCCTTTAATCAAAAGGATTAACATGTCCATTCAAGCCCTCCTAACTAATGCAAAGTTAAATCTACTTACCCTTATTAAGGGACGAGGTGGGGTGCCTAACACCTTCCCCACCCGTTTACGGACCCCGAACCTAGAATCTCTGTCTTGAAGTGGTTTCATTTCAATTTATTTTCGCAAATGGTTTTCTTTAGTTTCCCTCAAAACTAAGGTGGCGACTCCTCACTCTTTCCCACTTCGGTGAGGGTTTGTTCAGGCAACCGCAAAACACCTTGCGACAATATTATTTATTTATCCATGGATACATGAGATGTATGGGAATGTATGCAAGTATATAATATATGCATGCCAATTAGATAATGTGCAAAGTGAGACCATAATAGTAATTAAGCTGACCACTAAATCTTTCAAACAAATGATTAAGTTGGAAATGCTATAATTAAAGTAATTATATCATGGGCCCTCCATTGAGGTAACTATTTTAAGAAATTTTAAATACTTGCATGTGATGCATTTAATTTAAGAGATTTTCTTAAAGATAATTGTTAAGTATGAGATGTTGTAAATATATAAATAATTGATGGCCAATAATGAATGTGTTTGAGGACATTAAAATTATGTGCATGTTTACTGGCTAAATGGGATCAACCCTAACTGATGCAAGATAAATCAATAATGGATTTGCCATGGATTTTGAGCATTAGGGGCTACATAAATGATTGAACCTCACATGAGATGTTGATACACTTGAATTATATAGATGTTTTTTAGCACATTTGTATTCTAAATCATAGCATTTAGGTAAGTATTTTCATGCATAGTAGTTGATTTCATTAGTTTTCATAAATTCTGTTGCTAAGCCCTTAATTCCACGTTTTCTGCATTATTTCAGGTGTTTGGGTGAAGCCCCAAAGAATGGGAGTGCAAAGGAAAGGTTAGAGAGGTAAAAAGATAAAGAATTGTTATTGATACAAAGTACACGGGGCATGTAAACCTGAAGGAACGGAAGCATGAAAAACACAAGTTTATACCATTGGATTTAAAAATTTTCACCTAGGGTCACATGCATAATGCAAGATTTATTTTTATCTATTTGATTTCAATGATAAACAACATATTAAAACTCTTTTAATATGTTTTTGGATCTGTATTTGCTATTTAAGATTTTAAAATTAATCAGATTAATTTTAGAACCCTAGATTAAATTAAGAACGATTACACTAACCTCTTGATGCACTGCAGCGTGTCTGCGCCTTTGAGATTCGTCTTTAGGACACCAGATGTTGTCCCTCTAGCTTGTCCACACCAAGAACACCTATGGCAGCCCTTGAACAGCTTCTAAAGCTTTTTCTATTAATTAGAAATTCAAGTTATACCTTTTAAGAGATTAGAGATGTAAACAGGACACTAGAAACAATATCTAGTGTTCTTAATTCAAGAGATTGATGCCTAATCTCTTTGAATTGATGAGAGATAAAGAAGAATAGATGAAGAGCCACAAAATGGCGTGACAAAGGAGAGGAGTGGCTGCTGGTTGTTTTTCTTTTTCACAACAACACTTATATAGCTAGGTTAACACATTAAACCCTTGCCACATGTCACCCTTTGATTAGCTCTAGGTTTAAGTGACCCAATCACATTGTGCCAAGTGTCAAACCTATATTTAATCTTGATTTTAATCATCTTACATCATTAAAAAACATTTGGCAAGCTTATGTGTAATCCCATGTGTCACCATCTCATGGTGCCACGTGTGACACTGTAAAATGACCAAAATGCCCCTGTGTCTTAATTTTGAGTTCTTAACCCAAAATAATTATTTTTTCTTCTTCTAATTTATATCAAATATAAATTAATTAATTAATCTCTATTAATTAATTTCTCATAAATTAAATTCATATTTAAACACTTTAAATATAAATTTAACTTATACTATACATCCAATAATCTAGATTTGGTTTCAAGTCATGCTAGGGACTTTGCAATTTAATTGCAAACCAAACCTATTTAATTGATCTATTAAACTCTTTAATTAATTAATTAAATCAAATTTAAATAGGTGATAACTTGTGTATATGTGTGACTTACTAGGCTCATCACTAATTGGCAATGAGACATGATATCAACTCTTAATATCATCAGAACTCATTCTTACCATAAATGATTTCTCTAAATCATTTTATGAACCTCATAGACCATGGTTAACACCTAGCATAGCATGCCATGGCCACCCAATTAGTAATAAGGTTTACCTTAAATGAACCTATAATCATATGTTACCATGCACTAGAATCTCTCTGTTACAAAATCCCAACTCAAGCTGGAGTTATGGTTTATGTCAAACTCCATTTGCTATGAATATTATGTTCTCTTTTAATTCCAGTTCTTGATTAAAAAGATTTTCTCATCAGAAACTCTTTTCTGAATAAATCTATCTGTCCTGGCCAGGAACTTTAAACATCAAGAACAATTAAATGAACATAGGATTTTAACTCTATTTACTTAGAGGAATAGATTCTATCTTGATCAACACCTACCTCCATATATAACTAGTAGGAGCCAACACATGCTCATATACCCATACACAGTATAAGTATGAAAGCAGTATCAAACTCAAACTACTTATATACAAGATAACTTTGCTATCTCAGGTCTAAAGATTATATGCACTGATATGATTTATGACAAAACATTGATAAGAGTAAACTCCATGTGCTTGTCATAAGTGTCACTGGTTCGGCCTACTTATCATTTATAAGTGCCTATCATGTTTGTCATATGGCATGAGACTCACCATTCCATCTTATTTATATCTCATATAAATAACTTGGTAACAAACATGAATACAATCTTTCTGGATAAGTCATGTTCTTATTATGAAGTATCCTCGATTGTGAACCTATTTATGATTCTTTGTGCTAGAAATATTATCACTCATATTCTTAACAACTTAAGAATAATATTTCTAACAAAATATCAATGGACCTTTTCTATTACACATAAATATATTATGTAAACGGAAAAGTGGAAATGGCTTTTATTTATAAAATATGTACAAGATACATACTAAATGATATGCTCTAGGGCATACTACTAACAAAACCAAGCCCCAAACCCATGTAACTCTCTGCCAAAAGAAAGTCGAGAGAATTGATGAAAAACACAAGTACACGGGTCGTGTAAGTAGACCCGTGTAATCTGAAGGGACCCGTGTAAGTCTCTGCTCGGCGCAAGCTTAAAGAACCTTATGGGAACAATAGTACACTACCCGTGTAATCAGGCCCATATAGTTGGCACAAACCCGTGTAACTCTCTGTGCCAAAACAAGACCACGCGATTCTCCTCCAGCAAGTTACACAGCCCTACTTTGCGGGACCCGTGTAGTGACACACGGTCCGTGTACTATGCTACAGCTTATTTTCTGACTCTAATTCCCCTCCTATTTTCTTATTTGAATGAGACTCCTAAAGCCTTTCAGACTCAAAATGACCTAACCCTAGAGCAACCAATATAAATAGAAAAGAAAACATCAGGAAAAGAGGTCGGTCATTGTCATCGGGACTGCTGCTGAAGGTTGCTATTGTCGGACTCTACATCAGTACCAAAAGAAATTTTTCAGCTGAAGCTCCACAAGATCAAAGCTACAAACTCTCTTCGGTTCCTTCGTTTCATCTCCTTAGATAGATTTTATTATTTTATTTCTTCTGCATAACTCTCTTTTTATTTTTTTAATTTTTATCATGACATTTGCTGAACTCACCATGAGTGAGTAATTTTCTTATTCTGGATTTGGGAGAGTATGTAACACCCCAAAGTTTGGTAGTGCGTTCTACTGTTCCGGTGACCAGTGCCGTCCGGACAGCTAGGATGCCTAGAACCGTACCTTGATATGAGAGAGGAGACATAAATAATGAAATACAAGAAAAGAAAATACAAGAAAAACAAAGGAAAAATAATAGCAAAGAAATGTGATCAAGTTAAACGAGCCGGGAAACCTAACGATGGGTGACCGCACCGGGAAGTCACGGCGTGGACCGTTGGTTGTACAGGCTGCGGGAACCCTGGAAAACATTTTTAGGACTTAAATAGAACCTTATTGAAGAATAAATATCATAAGAAAGATTAAAGAAAAATTAAATAATTAGTACAAAGAAAAGTGAGAAATCGAAAAACAGACAAAATACGATTATTCTGAAAAATCGAACGTAACTTGACAGGGCATTATGGTCATTTGACATCCCGAAGTGTCTTTTGACCTAAATTTCCATTAAAAATAAATAATATTACACTTAGAAAATGAAATGAAAAATTAAATTGGTGGTACCTAAAATAAATATTGGAAAATCATGGGTTAATGTGGAATAAATGCACATTTGGCTTATTATATGATATAATTTTTTTAGTGGACCACTAAGGGGATTAATTAAATACATAGTGGGACATGTGTACACTTAAAATGCAGCTGAATAATTCATCTTCCTCATTTGCATTCAACTTGCCGAAATGAAGAACCTTGAAACCTCCATGGACGTGTTGTGTAAAGCTTGATTTCCTCTCTCCATTTCAACTCCACTCCTTTAAGGTCCTTCACAAAAACTGGTCTACACATCACAAGGAAGATATTGATACCAATTTTGAGAATTTTGGTGAAGGTTTAGCAAGTTACAATTAAAGGTAAGTTTGCATTTTTGAGAATTCCTTTGTTAAGTTTTGTGTGCATGTTATGGGTGTTGGTTTGGTGAAGGAAAATTTTGAGTTTGAAGAGTTATTGTTGTTTTCATTTTGGACAGCCATGAGTCACGTTTTTGATGAGATATTTGTGCATATAATTGATGAGAAATAATGTTGATCATGGTGATTTAGTAGCCTAGTGAATTATTTCATGTTCATATGGTGATTTATGCACTTGGATGGGAATTGGTAAGTTGGACGGCACTTTGATGTTGAAGGAAAAATTTCGGCAGCCTTGGGGACACTTGAATAAATGTGTATATTCATGGGAGTGTTGGCAGAATTGTGGCATTAAGGAATGAAGGATATGTGTATGAAATTATTGTGTAAAGTGTATGTGAGAATTAGTGGTGTTTAGGTGTGTATGTAATGGTATTGAGATATTGTAAATGTGAATTATATTTGGTGTGTTGAGGGTAATGGTAATCTGCCCAAAATAATGTTAATGTAAAGTAGATTATACTGTGGTTAATGTACCAAAACAGATTGGTAGGAAAGTAAACAAATTGCAAAGTAAATGTGTGTAGTTGATGTGTGTTAAGCAAAGTAATCAAGGGCAGTGTACATTTTAGCCTATAACCTTAAATGTGTAACCTCAATTGGTATGAGACAAATTTGAGGTGAAACTAGGCACAAAATGTGCCAACTTTCATTGAGAAACCATACCAAAATTCTGCTTGCAAGGTGACCTAAGAAAATGACCAATTCGGATTAGGTACACTTGAGACCTAAAAACTGACCATTTGGGCAGCAGTGAGTGTTTAGGCCATAACTCACTCAAAACAGGTCCAATTGACCTGAAATTTTAACCATGAATAGTTAAGACCCATACCTACAAGTCTTATGAAGAAACCAAAGCCCAGAAATGACCATAAGCAAGTCAAAAAGCTTGCACAAGTTCGGGTCCAAAAACTGGCCGAACCAAAGTTGACCAAATTGACCTAAAATTGACCTAATTTGGTACCATTTGACCAGCAGTAGTATAATGACCATAACTTGGCTTACTTAACTCGGATTGACCTGAAATTTTGCCCCGCGTGCAATAAGACCTAGATCTACAAGTTTGTAGTTTCGACCGAGACCCGAAAACGGAGGGAACTAGGCCGTCTGGCTAGGTCAAACCAGTGTCCCGGAATCCAGCAATTTGCATTAAAAATGCACTAAACAAGGAAATGACTTTGGTAAAACGTACCAAACCTAAAACCCTATCGAATATGACATATTAATGACACTAAGACCTAAATTACCTAGAACACGTCGAGGGTCGGTATATTAGGTGACTTAGCAAATAAAGGTATTCAGTGAATTGTTTATCGAACATTATCGTTAGAGGTAAATTAATTTAGCACTGAAACAATTCAAATTGTGTTTCTCAGTTAACAAGGACTCAACAAAAGGGAAAGAAATACTGAGTCAAGTCCAGGAGACAAATATCAGAGGTTTGTGCACAACAACTGTTTCTTTTGAATTATTTTCAATAGAAATAAATATTCACTATTTGTATATTATTGTTTTAAATTGTGTAAATGAGTTTGATGGACACTTATTGATTGAAAAATATTGTGAATGGTTTGAAACTGTGAAAAATTGTTTGAATGACATTGATGGTTACTTATTGATTGAAAAGAATTGGAAATGGTTTGAAACCACAGCTATCATGTATATTGATCGTATTCCTCATTAGCTTGTCTAGTGGGACGAATTGAATTCCCTCTCTGGCTGAAGTGTTGAGGTGTGTGCCTGTTGAGGACGAATTGGATGAGTACTCATATTTTTGCTAGCTAGCTGTGTTATTCCTCATTAGTCATCGACTTTTGGGACGAATTGAATACCTCATTAGCCATCGGCTTTTGGGACGAATTGAACTATGGATCATGATTAAGCTGTGTGTGATTTATTGATGTGTATTGTGAGGTTGTGAAATGGATTTAAACTCTCATTGACATATCATCTTTTGAATTCAAACATGATCTGACTTATGGAAATCTATTGTGATATTGAGAAATGGAGTTTAAATTCTTATTGACCTTTATTGTCTTGAATTTGACTATGGTTTTAAGTATCCACTATTTACATGATTTATGAATTGTGATTTAAATTGTATTTGGTTAATGTTGTGCACCACTGAGACATTGTCTCAGCGATAGCTTTTTATTGCTTTATGAGTAGAGAGATAGGCAGGCGTGACTAATTTGCATATACATCAATGAGGATTACAGTATTATGAGTATACCAGTATTTTGCATTTTGTACTGTAATGTATGACACTGTATGTACATTTTGTTTTTGGTTTTGAGCAGTTGTAAATTCAAATTGTACCTTGAAGTTGTAAAATAATTATGAGCTGTTTTGACTTGTAAAAGCTATATTATATTTCCTTATCTCAGACTTTGAAAAAAATTCTATGAAATTGAGTTGATAAATTATTGTGTTGAGAAATATATTGGAGTTGAGATTTGGAACATTATTGAAGTGCTTTTCTGAGGTTTTACAAGAACTGTTTTGTCCAAAATACAAATGGTACTCTGCCAAAATTTTTACAGAAATTCCAAATAAACCAAATGAGTTAGTTGTTTCACTTCAGTTCACCAAAGTCTTTAACACCTATAAATAGTGCTCACCACTGTAAAAGAAGTAAGAAAAGTTTTTTTTAAAATCCCTTGTAGTGTATTTAATGGGTTATCAGTAGATGGAGTTGGTAATTCATTAGGTATACTACGGGATCATGTTATGCCTTACAAAGGGGTAGGGTGTGACATGTTTTAGTGGTATCAGAGCAAAGTTTTTAAATTCTGTTTTCACCTGTTATTTGAATGTTCTTTCTTCATAGTACAACTGCTCAATATCATTGTTTGATACATACAGTACATTACATTATAAATATGCACTAACGAGAGGAAATCTCCTTGTGTTATTGGTTCAGGAGATCTTAAATCCTCGCATTGAATATGGAAGAGGGTGATCGTTCAGTCGATCAATCTATTGAGGCTGAGGTGCAAGGGGATGCCCCAGGCCTACAAAATGTCAGTGGTTCAAGTGACACCGGCCCTGCATCTGCGATTTCTGCTCGATTCGCTCGTGAGATGTGCAATGTTCGACAAATGGTGGCAATGTACCTACTCAAGTCCCAATACTGGACACGATTGGTACAACCACAATCTCCTCTGAGGCGATGATAAATTGATGAAGTATGGGGCTCTGAGTTTAAGGGACAGTAGATCCTCTAGAAATTTGAACAATGGTTAGAGAGGATGGATAGGGTGTTCAAAAAGCTACATTGTCTGTAAGAGCTTAGATTTGAATACTCGGTGTCCTTACTACAAGGATGCTTATGGTGGTGGAAAACCATTCCCCACGATGCAGTAGAGCTGCGATGCTAACATGGAATGACTTCCTCGGGAATTGAGCGAAATATATCCACGATGCTTATGTAGACCGGAAGGCGCAAGAGTTCCTAAGTGCAAAGCAGAGCAGATCGGTGGTGAGTATGAAAGAGAATTTTCCACTTTGAGCCATTATGCAGTAAGTTTGCTTGCTACCAGCAGGGAAAGATGCAAGAGGTTTGAAACTGGCTTGAAGCTCAGTATCAGAGTACAAGTGCTCGGCTTCAATCACACAAACTTCTCTGAACTTGTTTCTCAAGCCCTAGAGTTGGAAAGAGTTGAGTTTGAGACCGCCTCCAGAGAAAAATAGATCGAGAGAAGACAGAGAAAGAGGAAAATCGGAGAAACGAGTTCCAGTGGTCATCTTGGAAAGAGGAAGAACTATGGGGACATGGCGGAGGTGGCAAGAAGTGCGGAAGGGAAGATATTCGTGACGAGACCTCCCCTATCCAGTCGTGAGTACAGAGAGGTTCCTATCCTCCCCGCCAATGTGAAACTTGTGGAAAGAATCATGGTGGGATATGCTATAAGGCTATTGGAGCCTGTTATAACTGTGGAGGCACAGGACACTTTGCCAAGGACTGCACCAGTAGTCACAGAGTTGGACCACCTCCTACTCTGCGGAAGGGTCGATTGAGCCACATCACTAGAAGCTCACAACCACCAGCAGAGGTAGAGGTAGGGGTAGAGGTAACCCAGTGACGGCCAAGGCACGATGAAATAATCGAGCAAGCGATTGCTCGATGGAAGTCTATGCCATGAGACAGAGGAAGAGCGAGAGACATCTGATGTTGTGGCTGGTACCTTCTCAACTTTTAACCAGAATGTGTTTGTGTTATTTGATCCGGGTTCTACCCATTCTTATGTGAGTGCTAGCATCATTGATTGCATTGCTGTTCCATGTACAAAAATGGACTTTGAGGTGCTAGTAACAAGTCCGTTAGGACAGGAGGTCAGGGTTAATAGAATGTATAGAGATTGTCCTTTGGTGATCCAAGGACACACTTTCCTGTCTGATTTCATTGAAATGCCCTTCAGAGATTATGATATCATTTTGGGCATGGATTGGTTAGCTAGGCATCATGCCATGATTGACTGTAGGCTGAAGACAGTCACTTTTGGCCTTCCTCAGTATAGTGATGTGGTAATACATGGGGAGAGGCAGTTATTGCCATCAAACCTCATTTCGGCTGCACTAGCCAGAAAAATGATCAGAAAGGGGTGTGAAGCATACTTGGCACATGTGGTAGACACCCAAGTGGGGAGTCCGGCGTTGAAGGACATCCCTACAGTACATGACTTTCCAGATGTGTTTCCTGATGAATTGCCAGGATTACCTCCGGAAAGAGAAGTGCAGTTTGAAATTAATGTTATGCCTGGTGTGGATCCAATCTCCATAACGCCATACAGAATGGCACCAGCAGAGTTGAAGGAGTTGAAGATACAGTTACAAGAACTACTTGAAAAGGGCTTCATTCGCCCTAGTGTGTCACCTTGGGGAGCACCAGTGTTGTTTGTTAAGAAGAAGGATGGTACTCTCCGCTTATGTGTTGACTACCGGCAGTTGAATAAGGTGACAATAAAGAACAGATATCCATTGCCTCGCATTGATGATCTGTTTGATCAATTGAAGGGTGCAGCTGTATTCTCATAAATTGATTTGCGATCTGGTTACTATCAGTTGAAGGTGCAAGAGCAGAGTATTCCAAAAACTGCTTTCAGAACTCGATATGGCCACTATGAGTTTCTAGTAATGCCATTCGGGTTAACAAATGCTCCAGCTGCTTTTATGGATCTGATGAACACTATCTTCAGACCATATCTTGATCAATTTGTGGTGGTGTTTATTGATGACATTTTGATATATTCAAGGAATGCAGAGGAGCATGTGGACATATCCGGATTGTACCGCAGATTTTAAGGAGAAAGAACTATACGCCAAATTGTCGAAATGTGAATTTTGGCTGAATGAAATCTCCTTTTTGGGACATGTTGTGTCACCAAGGGATCAAGGTAGATTCCAAAGAAGGTAGAAGCTATCCTTAATTGGAAACCGCCAGAACATCACGTAAATTCGCAGCTTAGGTCTAGCTGGATATTACCGCCGGTTTGTGAAGGGGTTTTCTATGTTATCTTCTCTACTGACCAAGCTACTTCGGAAAGATGTAAAATTTCAAAGGATGATAAATGTCAGCAAAGTTTTGATGAGTTGAAGAGGTGTTTGACTGAAGCTCCAGTCCTCACTTTACCTACTCCGGGTAAAGAATACATAGTTTATAGTGATGCTTCTCACAATGGGTTAGGCTGTGTACTGATGCAAGATCGGAATGTCATTGCTTATGCATCACGCCAGCTGAAACCGCATGAGAGGAACTACCCAACACATGATCTGGAGTTAGCAATATTGTTTTGCTCAAGATCCGAGACACTATTAGTAAGGGGATAAATTCTACATTTTAACAGATCATAAGAGCTTGAAGTACTTAGGTACCCAGAAGGAATTGAATTTGAGGCAGAGGAGATGGTTAGAACTCATCAAAGATTATGATTGCTTAATAGACTATCAGCCAGGGAAAGCAAATGTGGTTGCTGATGCCTTAAGTCGCAAGACTATGGCAAGTCTCAGAGTTTCGCCTATGTCCATGATATGTGAATTGAAAGCACAGCATGCCAGTTTAGAGGTTGATGATGAGGGACAGACAGTAGTTGCATGGCATGTACAGCCAGTGTTGATTGATCGATCGTAATGGTCGCCAGAGTGATGAAAAGTATCAGAAGCTACTGAAAGAAGTCCAACAGGGCAAGAAACCTGAATTCTCTGTGAGAGATGATGGTTTATTGCTACATCAGGGTAGAATGTGCGTTCCTAGTGATGTGGAATTGAGATAGATCATTATGAAGGAAGCACATGAGTCTCCATTTGCTATGCACCCTGGTGGAACTAAAATGTACAGAGGGTTGAAAGAACATTACTGGTGGATGGGCATGAAGAGAGATATAGCTGAATTCGTTTCCAAATGCCTAACTTGTCAGCAAGTAAAGGCAGAACATCAAGTTCCAGCTGGTTTGTTACATCCTTTGTCAGTACCAGAGTGGAAATGGGAACGGATAACTATGGATTTTGTTACAGGACTTCCAAGGACACAGAGTAGTCATGATGCAGTATGGGTTATAGTTGTGATTGACCAAGTCCGCTCACTTTTTGCCGCTCGGATGGATTATAGCACGGAAAGATTGGCCGATTGTAATGATATGAGATTGTAAAATTGCATGGAGTGCCGTATCAATTGTGTCCGACAGAGATCCTAGGTTCACTTCTAGATTCTCGGGTAGTCTTCAGAGAGCCCTAGGAACTAGATCGAACTTTAGCACAAAGATTCCACCCACGCATGCATGGCCACCGAGAGTGTTATTCCGATATTGGAGGATATGCTACGGGCTTGTGTGATTGAATTTGAAGGTAGTTGGGATACACACTTGCCTTTGATTGAGTTTGCTTATAACAATAGCTATCAATCAAGCATTGGGATGCCTCCATATGAAGCATTGTATGGCAGGAAGTGCAGAACTCCCCTATGTTGGGATGAAGTAGGTGAAAGGAAGATGATTGGGCCAGAAATTGTCCAGCAGACAGAGGAAAAGATCAGATTGATTAGAGATAGACTCAAGGCTGCATCAGACCATCAGAAGTCCTATGTTGATATGAAAAGAAGAGATACTGAGTATGTAGTGGGTGATAAGGTATTCCTGAAAGTTTCTCCTTAGAAGAGGATTATGAGATTTGGCAGAAAGGGGAAACTGAGTCCTCGTTACATCGGACCATATGAGGTTCTGGAAAGAGTGGGTCCTCTGGCATATCGGTTGGCATTACCTCCAGAGCTAGCAAGGATACACAGTGTCTTCCATGTGTCCATGTTAAGGAGGTACAGATCTGACCTATCTCATGTACTGTCAGTTGAAGAGATTGAAGTAAATCTAGACCTCTCATATGAGGAAGAACCCATAAAAATTCTGGCTTATGAGGTGAAGCAGCTGAGGAACAAACAGATACACCTGGTTAAAGTGCTGTCGAACCATCATTCAGGCCAGGAAGCTACTTGGGAACGTGAAGAGGATATGAGGAGAAAGCACCCACAGCTATTCAGAGACTAATGCCAGATAAAATTTCGAGACGAAATTTATTTAAGGGGGAGAGAATTGTAACACCCCAAAGTTTCAGAGTGCTCATTGCTCGGTGACTGCCGTCCCGGACAAACTAGGATGCCTAGAACTGCACCTTGATATGAGAGAGGAGACATTTATATTGAAATACAAGTAAAGAATATACAAGAAAAACAAAGGAAATATAATAGCAAAGAGATGTGATCAAGTTAAACGAAATGAAACCTAACGATGGGTGATCATGACTGAAGTCACGGCGTGGACCGTTGACTGGCGCTGGACTGCGGGGAACCCTGGAAAACATTTTTAGGACTTAAATAGAACCTTATTGAAGAATAAATATCATAAGAAAGATTAAAGAAAAATTAAATAATTAGTACAAAGAAAAGTGAGAAATCGAAAAACAGACAAAATACGGTGTTACCGAAAAATCGGGAACGTAACCCGAACAGGGGCATTATGGTCATTTGACATCCCGAAGTGTCTTTTGACCTAAATTTTCATTAAAAATAAATAATATTACACTTAGAAAATGAAATGAAAAATTAAATTGGTGGTACCTAAAATAAATAGTGGAAAATCATGGGTTAATGTGGAATAAATGCACATTTGGCTTATTATATGATATAATTTTTTTAGTGGACCACTAAGGGGATTAATTAAATACATAGTGGGACATGTGTACACTTAAAATGCAGCTGAATAATTCATCTTCCTCATTTGCATTCAACTTGCCGAAATGAAGAACCTTGAAACCTCCATGGACGTGTTGTGTAAAGCTTGATTTCCTCTCTCCATTTCAACTCCAATCCTTTAAGTTCCTTCACAAAAAATGGTCTACACATCACAAGGAAGATATTGATACTAATTTTGAGAAGTTTGGTGAAGGTTTAGCAAGTTACAATTAAAGGTAAGTTTGCATTTTTTAAGAATTCCTTTGTTAAGTTTTGTGTGCATGTTATGGGTGTTGGTTTGGTGAAGGAAAATTTTGAGTTTGAAGAGTTATTGTTGTTTTCATTTTGGACAGCCATGAGTCACGTTTTTTATGAGATATTTGTGCATATAATTGATGAGAAATAATGTTGATCATGGTGATTTAGTAGCCTAGTGAATTATTTCATGTTCATATGGTGATTTATGCACTTGGATGGGAATTGGTAAGTTGGACGGCACTTTGATGTTGAAGGAAAAATTTCGGCAGCCTTGGGGACACTTGAATAAATGTGTATATTCATGGGAGTGTTGGCAGAATTGTGGCATTAAGGAATGAAGGATATGTGTATGAAATTATTGTGTAAAGTGTATGTGAGAATTAGTGGTGTTTAGGTGTGTATGTAATGGTATTGAGATATTGTAAATGTGAATTATATTTGGTGTGTTGAGGGTAATGGTAATCTGCCCAAAATAATGTTAATGTAAAGTAGATTATACTGTGGTTAATGTACCAAAACAGATTGGTAAGGAAGTAAACAAATTGCAAAGTAAATGTGTGTAGTTGATGTGTGTTAAGCAAAGTAATCAAGGGCAGTGTACATTTTAGCCTATAACCTTAAATGTGTAACCTCAATTGGTATGAGACCAATTTGAGGTGAAACTAGGCACAAAATGTGCCAACTTTCATTGAGAAACCATACCAAAATTTGTTAGTAGTATGCCCTAGAGCATATCATTTAGTATGTATCTTGTACATATTTTTAATAATAAAAGGCATTTCCACTTTTCCGTTTACATAATATATTTATGTGTAATAGAAAAGGTCCATTGATATTTTGTTAGAAATATTATTCTTAAGTTGTTAAGAATATGAGTGACAATATTTCTAGCACAAAGTATCATAAATAGGTTCACAATCGAGGATACTTCATAATAAGGACATGACTTATCCAGAAAGATTGTATTCATGTTTGTTCCCAAGTTATTTATATGAGATATAAATAAGATGGAATGGTGAGTCTCATGCCATATAACAAACTTGATAGGCACTTATAAATGATAAGTAGGTCAACTAAGGACACTTATGACAAGCACATGGAGTTTACTCTTGTCAATGTTTTGTCATAAATCATATCAAGGCATATAATCTTTAGACCTGAGATAGCACAGCTTATCTTGTATATAGGTAGTTTGAGTTTGATAACGCTTTCATACTTGTACTATGTATGGGTATATGGGCATGTGTTGGCTCCTCGCTAGTTATATATGGAGGTAGGTGTTGATCAAGATGGAATCTGCTCCTCTAAGTAAATAGAGTTAAAATCCTATGTTCATTTAATTGTTCTTGATGTTTCAAGTTCTGGCCAGACAGATAGATTTATTCGTAAAAGAGTTTCGATGAGAAAATCTTTTAATCAACAACTGCAATTAAAAGACAACATAAAATTCAAAGCAAATGCACTTTGACATAAACCAAGACTCAAATTTGAGTTGGGATTTTGTAATGTAGAGATTCTAGTGCATGGTAACATATGATTATAGGTTCATTTAAGGTAAACCTTATTACTAATTGGGTGGCCATGGCATGCTATGCTAGGTGTTAACCATGGTCTATGAGGTTCATAAAATGATTTAGAGAAATCATTTATGGTAAGAAAGAGTTCTGATGATATTAAGAGTTGATATCATGTCTCATTGCCAATTAGTGATGAGCCTAGTAAGTCACACACATACACAAGTTATCACCTATTTAAATATGATTTAATTAATTAATTAAAGAGTTTAATTGATTAATTAAATAGATTTGGTTTGCAATTAAATTGCAAAGTCCCTAGCATGACTTGAAACCAAATCTAGATTATTGGATGTGTAGTATAAATTAAATTTATATTTAAAGTGTTTAAATATGAATTTAATTGATGAGAAATTAATTAATAGAGATTAATTAATTAATTTATATTTGATATAAATTAATTAGAAGAAGAAAATAATTATTTTGGGTTAAGAACTCAAAATTAATACAAAGTGGCAAATTGTTCATTTCACACAGTGACACTTCGCACCATGATATGGAGACACATCTCATAACACATAAGCTTGCCAAATGTTTTTTTAATCATGTAAGATGATTAAAATCAAGATTAAATATAGGTTTGACACTTGGCACAATGTGATTGGGTCACTTAAACCTAGAGCTAATCAAAAGGTGACATGTGGCTAGGGTTTAATGTGTTAACCTAGCTATTTAAGTGTGGTTATGAAAAGAAAACATAACCAGCAGCCTCTCCTCTCAATTGTCACGCCACTTTGAGCCTCTCCAGCTATTTCTCTTCATCTCTCATCAATTCAAAGAGATTAGCCATCAATCTCTTGAATTAAGAACACTAGAAATTGTTTCTAGTGTCCTGCTTACATCTCTAATCTTCTTAAAAGGCAGAACTTGAATTTCTAATTAATAGAAAAGGCTTTAGAAGCTGTTCAAGGGCTGCCATAGGTGTTCTTGGTGTGGACAAGCTAGAGGGACAACATCCGTGTCCTCAAGACGATCTCAAAGGCGCAGACATCGCAAAGACATCAAGAGGTTAGTGTAATCGTTTGATTTAATCTAGGTTCTAACATTAATCTGATTAATTTTAAAATCTTAAATGGCAAATATAGATCCAAAAACATATTAAAAGAGTTTTAATATGTTGTTTATCATTGAAATCAAATAGATAAAAATAAATCTTGCATGGTGCATGTGACCCTAGGTGAAAATTTTTGAATTCAATGGTATAATCTTGTGTTTTTCACGCCTGCCTTCAATTGGTATCAGAGCCACTATATTTGCCATTTAGATTGTTGATTATATAATTTAATTGTGTGTTTGATCATGAGATCAAGAGATTCATTGCTGGTTGGATCATGAGATGTGGCGTCACACATGGTGAAGCCACCATTGGTGGCTGCAACAATGGTTCCTTGGGTGGTTCAAGGTTTGGCTTTTAATTCTGCAATTGTTGTATGATCTAAGGCCTATTCTTTGACTAATTAAAGTGTTTAATTAGTTGTTTTAATCACACAATTAAATTATGATTCAAATCAGAATTTTAAAAATTGTTTGAATGTGATTCAAATCTGAATTTTAAAAGTTGTTTGAATGTGATTCAAATCTGAATTTTTAAAGTTGTTTGAATCATATTTAAATCTGATTTTTAAAATTGATTCAATAAAATTAAGATCTGATTTTTTAAAAAATATTTGAATGTGATTCAAATCTGATTTTTTAAAAAAATGTTTGAATGTGATTCAAATCTGAATTTTTGAAGTTGTTTGAATGTGATTCAAATCTGAATTTTTAAATTTGTTTGAATGAGATTCAAATCTGAATTTTTAAATTTATTTGAATCATATTCAAATCTGATTTTTAAGTTGAATATGAGATATTCAATTTAATTTAAGTATGTATGTTTTATTTAATTGTTAAATAGTGATATGCATGATGGATGATCATGGACTATAAAAGACCAATGTGATTGGATTTATTTCTTTTATGTTTCTTTGGGATTGTAAATTAATTAATTTATTTTAATTTATTTTGGGCATGTATTATTAAGTTTGTAATATTTTTTGGGTTGTAATTTCATTTATTTAAGTTCTTGTAAATTCGCCTTGGTATGCCAAGGATTACTATGTAATATTGGATTGCAAGAAGTTCAAGGAGGTCAAGAGCATTGGTGGGACCAGAGGGAGGAATTAAATATAAAGTGTTGATTATGTAAAGCATCAGCAACTCTTGTAAAATCAATGAATGAAATGCACCTAGAATGCCCCGATTCAATTCTTGGTGGCTCGAATTGAATCCCTTAGAAAGTCCATGATCATACCATATTTACTACTTATCCATGAATGCATGAGATGTATGGGAATGTATGCAATTATATGATATATGCATGCTAAATGGATAATGTGCAAAGTGAGACCTTAATAGTAATTAGGATGGCTATAAAATCTTCCAAACAAATGATTAAGTTGGAAATGCTATAATTAAAGTAATTATAACATAAGCCCTCCATTGGGGCAATTATTTTAAGAAATTTTAAATAGTTGCATGAGATGCAATTTATTTAAGAGATTTTCTTAAGAATAATTGTTAAGCATGAGATGTTGTAAATATGTAAATGGTTTGGTGGCCAATATTGGATGTACCTGAGGACATTAAAATTATTTGCATAATTACTCGCTCAATGGGATCAACTTAACTAATGCAAGATAAGTCAATAATGGATGTACCTGAGATTTTGAGCATTAGGGGCTAGGTAAAGGATTGAACCTCACATGAGATGTGATGGGCAAGGAGTTGCTCACTTATAGTTTATTGTAATTCCAATAATGGATGTACCGAGGATGATCAATAGAATTATAAGAATTCAATCACCCACTAGAAATCCATCCAACTAGGATTTCCGCTTTCTACTTTGGAAGTGTAGGATTCGCTAAGTTAGTGGGAGGACCAATTTGATTAAAAGACCATAATCATTTTGGTTAATTACATGATACATTTACTAATTAATCTGGTTATTTTCTCAGCTAATTTTCTGATAAAAATGAGCACAAAACAACCACCACCATCCAATATCCTTGCAAGCATACTTGATCACAACAGGTTGACATGACCTAATTTGTCTGATTGGCTAAGAAATTTGAAACTTGTCTTGAACCTTGAACATATAGGATATGTTCTAGATTCAAATGTTCCTGGTCCCTTACGTCCAGAGGCCACACAAGAGGATCATGAAACTTTGGACCTGTGGAAGGAGCATGATATGAGACCTATGCGGTACATGCATGCTTCTATGAGTACTGAGTTACAGAACCAACATGAGAACTTGCAGAGTGCGAGTGAGATCCTCCTTCACCTACAAGAGTTGTATGGTGAGCACAAAGCAGAATGCTAGGTATGAGATATCTAGACAGCTATTCCGTATGAGGATGTCCGAGGGATGTAATGTTGGGGATCATGTCCACAAGATGATTCGGCTGATTGAGCAGCTTGGAACATCTTGACTTCAACATGGATTTCCAACTACAAACGGATTTGATCCTTCACCCTTCCCCGAGTCTTTTGGGAATTTTGTGACAAATTTCCATATGACTAAACAGAATGCACCTTAGCCGAATTACTCAACATGTCGGTTATTGCCCAAAAGAATATGCTGTGCAATAAAGGAAAAGAGGTAGCTTTGTTGCATCTTCTTCACTGGAAAGTCCAACAAGAAGAAGGGCAATAAGAAAAAGAAACCTCGATTCTCGGTCCTTCCAAGAAAATAGCTAAACAGTAAAAGGAAGACTAAAGTCGATGGAGGCAAAGGAAAGTGTTTCCACCGCCAAAAGGATGGGCACTGAAAAGGAACCGCCTGCAGTATCTTGCTTCTCTCAAGGACAAGAAGGATACACCTTCTAAGGTATGTCCATATCTTGTTATTTAGATTCTGATGATACTCATAGTTCATCTACAGCTTGGGTTTTAGATATCGTGCCGCTTCACATTTCTAATGATATGCGTGAACTAGCAAACAAGAGCAGCTATGCTCTCAAGATATTAGAGTCCTGATTGGCAATGGCTCAATCAAGAAGCTTTAGCCATAGGATCTAAATCTTTTACATGTTTGGACATGTTTTGTGTTTGGATAATATTTTATATGTACTGATGCTTTTAAGAACATCATTTCTATATCTAGTTTGACTAGTAATGGATATGATTGTCAGGTCACAGATGATGTTTGCAATATTTATTTTGGAAATAAATATGTTGGCTCAGGTTATATGAATGATGGTCTTTATTATTTGGATAATAATGACAAACACAAATTGAATGCAAGTGATCTAAAAGAATACAATGCCATGGTGAAAACCAACTCAAGTTCAAAATATATTTGGCACTTAAGGTTATGTCATGTTGCGTAAGATAGGATTGCAAAATTGGAGAAAATGGGGATTTTATCCTCATTGGGCCTCGAGCCTACTCCAACTTGTGAATCTTGCCTTCAAGGCAAAATGACTAGATCACCCTTTGTTGGACAAGGGCTAAGAGTCAAAATATTTTGGAACTAATACATAGTGATGTATGTGGTCCGCTTAAAGAAATGGCTAGAGGGGGCTTTCATTATTTTATTACCTTTATCGATGATAAATCAAGGTTTGGGTATTTGTATTTGATGAAATACAAACATGAATCCTTTGAAAAGTTTAAGGAATTTAAATCAAGTAGAAAATCAAACAGAAAAAGTATTAAAGCTCTTCGATCGATCGTGGAGGTGAATATTTGAGTAATCGAATTTGATGAATACTTGAGAGAGCATGGCATTGTTTCTCACCGACTCTCCAGAACGCCACAACCGAATGGTGTATCCGAAGGAGAAATCGTGACTTATTGGATATGGTACGTAGTATGATGAGCTATACCGATATGCCAATCTCCTTTGGGGATTTGCATTAGAATCACTTTATATATTCGAATAGGATTCCATCAAAATCGCTTCTTCCACACCTTATGAGATATGGCATGGAAGAAAACCAAGTCTTAAGCATGTTAAGATTTGGGGTTGTCCAAATTATATCAAAAGTCAACACCGATAAATTGGAGACCAGATCGTAAAGAGGTCGATTTGTTGGATATCCAAAAGATAGTTTTGGATATTATTTTTATTTGCCTACTTCACAAAAGGTTGTGATAAGTAGAGATGCTACATTTCTTGAACAACAGCTTGTTCAAGAAGGAGGCAAAGGAAGGCAAATAGAGTTAGAATTGGAGAATTTCGACCAACCAATGCATCGATGGATATAGATCCATCTAGTCAACCTATACCCATTGATGAAACATCTACAACTGCTCCTCGTAGAACAACTGTGGTATCTCACCCACCTGAGATATGGTTTTCTTCATGAAGAAGAACAAGAGTTGTCTACTCATGAAGAAGTAGATCATGGAGATGATCCACTTACCTATGAAGAAGCTATATCGTATATAGACTCTTCAAAATGGATTGATGCTATGAAATCCGAGATTGATTCCATGTATAAGAATCAAGTTTGGGATCTTGTTGACCCACCAAGGTATTGTACCTATAGGGAACAAATGGGTTTTCAAGAAGAAAATTGGTTCTGATGGAAAGGTAGAGACCTATAAGGCAAGGCTAGTAGCGAAAGGGTTTCGCCAAAGGCAAGGAATAGACTATGAGGAGACTTTCTCACTGCTGCCATGCTTAAATCAATTAGGATTTTATTAGCAATAGTGCATACTATGATTATGAGATTTGGCAGATGGATGTCAAAATGCCTTTCTCAATGGATACATTGAAGAAAACATTTTCATGGAACAACCTAGGGATTTGAATCCCAAGATGGTTCCAAGGTATGCAAGCTAAAGCGATCCATTTATGGGTTGAAACAAGCTTCGAGGAGTTGGAACATCCGCTTTGATGAAGCCATTAAATCTTTTGGTTTTATCAAAAATGAGGATGAGCCATGTGTATATAAGAAGGTTAGTGACAAAGGCTATCACTTTCCTTGTCTTATATGTGGATGACATAATCGTTGATGGGTAATGATACAGTATGTTGACGACTATAAAGGTATGGTTGTCAAATACATTCTCCATGAAAGACTTAGGGAGGCAACCTATATTCTTGGGATTCGATCTATAGAGATAGAGCTAAAAGAATAATTGGTTTATCCCAAAGTCTATACTTGGAAAAGGTGTTAAAGAGGTTTAACATGCTTGATTCCAAGAGAGGATTGTTACCAAAGTGAGACATGGTATCCACCTTTCTAAAGAGATGTCTCCAAAGACACCAAGAAAGAGATAAGATGGCCAGATTCCATATGCTTCGCTATTGGAAGTTTAATGTATGCAATGTTGTGTACTAGGCCTGATATCGCATATGTCGTTAGTTTGACTAGCAGTATCAATCCAATCCAGTTTGGAACATCGATAGTCACAAGAATATCCTTAAGTACTTGAGAAGAACTAAGGATTTATTCTTGATTTATGGAGGTGGAGACTTGCAATTGGATGGTTATAATCGATTCGATTTCCAATCGATATCGATGATAGAAAGTCTACCGATATGTGTTCATTTGTAATGGAGGTGCAACTGGAAGAGTTCCAAACAGAGCACGATCGCAGATTCCACTATCGAGGTCGAGTATATTGTCGCATCGATGTCGCAAAGGAAGTCGCTTGGATAAAGAAGTTCGTGATGTAACTTACAAGAGTTCCTTCCATTGAGTCGCCAGCCCATTACATCGCGTGACAACAATGGAGCAACATACAAAGCTAAGGAACCAAGGTCTCACCGTAAATCCAAACACATAGAAAGGCGCTACCACATTATCGTGAGAAATAGTTGGGCGAGGCGATGTAGCCATGCAGAAAATAGCATCACCGAAAATCCACCGATCCATTCACTAAGCCTATGTCACGCACTCGCTAGACCGACATCTTGAGACGATAGGTCTAAGATATTGTAATGAATGGCTGTAGTTATAGTGGGTGATTGTTAGTAGAATGCCCTAGATCAAATAATTTAGTATGTATCTTGTAAATATTATAAATAATAAAAGGCATTTCCACTTTTCCGTTTACATAATATATTTATGTGTAATATAAAATGTCAATTGATATTTTGTTAGATATATTATTCTTAAGTTGTTAAGAATATGAGTGACAATATTTCTAGCACAAAGTATCATAAATAGGTTCACAATCGAGGATACTTCATAATAAGGACATGACTTATCCGTAAAGATTGTATTCATGTTTGTTCCCAAGTTATTTATATGAGATATAAATAAGATGGAATGGTGAGTCTCATGCCATATAACAAACTTGATAGGCACTTATAAATGATAAGTAGGTCGAACTAAAGGACACTTATGACAAGCACATGGAGTTTACTCTTGTCAATGTTTTGTCATAAATCATATCAAGGCATATAATCTTTAGACCCGAGATAGCACAGCTTATCTTGTATATAGGTAGTTTGAGTTTGATAACGCTTTCATACTTGTACTATGTATGGGTATATGGGCATGTGTTGGCTCCTCGCTAGTTATATATGGAGGTAGGTGTTGATCAAGATGGAATCTGCCTCTAAGTAAATAGAGATAAAATCCTATGTTCATTTAATTGTTCTTGATGTTTCAAGTTCCTGCCAGACAGATAGATTTATTCGTAAAAGAGTTTCGATGAGAAAATCTTTTAATCAAGAACTGGAATTAAAAGAGAACATAATATTCATAGCAAATGGAGTTTGACATAAACCATGACTCAGCCTTGAGTTGGGATTTTGTAAATGAGAGATTCTAGTGCATGGTAACATATGATTATAGGTTCATTTAAGGTAAACCTTATTACTAATTGGGTGGCCATGGCATGCTATGCTAGGTGTTAACCATGGTCTATGAGGTTCATAAAATGATTTAGAGAAATCATTTATGGTAAGAAAGAGTTCGATGATATTAAGAGTTGATATCATGTCTCATTGCCAATTAGTGATGAGCCTAGTAAGTCACACACATACACAAGTTATCACCTATTTAAATATGATTTAATTAATTAATTAAAGAGTTTAATTGATTAATTAAATAGATTTGGTTTGCAATTAAATTGCAAAGTTCCTAGCATGACATGAAACCACAACTAGATTCATCGATGTGTAGTATAAATTAAATTTATATTTAAAGAGTATAAATATGAATTTAATAGATGAGAAATTAATTAATATAGAGTAATTAATTAATTTATATTTGATATAAATTAATTATAAGAACAAAATAATTATTTTGGGTTAAGAACTCAAAATTAAGACACAGGGCATTTTGGTCATTTCATACAGGACACGTGGCACCATGAGATGGTGACACATGGCATAACACATAAGCTTTGCAAATGTTTTTTTTAATCATGTAAGATGATTAAAATCAAGATTAAATATAGGTTTGACACTTGGCACAATGTGATTGGGTCACTTAAACCTAGAGCTAATCAAAAGGTGACATGTGGCTAGGGTTTAATGTGTTAACCTAGCTATTTAAGTGTGGTTATGAAAAGAAAACATAACCAGCAGCCTCTCCTCTCAATTGTCACGCCACTTTGAGCCTCTCCAGCTATTTCTCTTCATCTCTCATCAATTCAAAGAGATTAGCCATCAATCTCTTGAATTAAGAACACTAGAAATTGTTTCTAGTGTCCTGTTTACATCTCTAATCTCTTAAAAGACAGAACTTGAATTTCTAATTAATAGAAAAGGCTTTAGAAGCTGTTCAAGGGCTGCCATAGGTGTTCTTGGTGTGGACAAGCTAGAGGGACAACATCCGTGTCCTCAAGACGAATCTCAAAGGCGCACACGCCGCAAAGACATCAAGAGGTTAGTGTAATCGTTCTTGATTTAATCTAGGTTCTAAAATTAATCTGATTAATTTTAAAATCTTAAATGGCAAATATAGATCCAAAACATATTAAAAGAGTTTTAATATGTTGTTTATCATTGAAATCAAATAGATAAAAATAAATCTTGCATGGTGCATGTGACCCTAGGTGAAAATTTTTGAATTCAATGGTATAATCTTGTGTTTTTCACGCCTGCCTTCAATTGGTATCAGAGCCACTATATTTGCCATTTAGATTGTTGATTATATAATTTAATTGTGTGTTTGATCATGAGATCAAGAGATTCATTGCTGGTTGGATCATGAGATGTGGCCACACATGGTGAAGCCACCATTGGTATGCAACAATGGTTCCTTGGGTGGTTCAAGGTATGGCTTTTAATACGGCAATTGATGTATGATCTAAGGCCTATTCTTTGACTAATTAAAGTGTTTAATTAGTTGTTTTAATCACACAATTAAATTATGATTCAAATCAGAATTTTAAAAATTGTTTGAATGTGATTCAAATCTGAATTTTAAAAGTTGTTTGAATGTGATTCAAATCTGAATTTTTAAAGTTGTTTGAATCATATTTAAATCTGATTTTTTAAAATTGATTCAATAAAATTAAGTTCTTTTTTTTTACTAAATATGTGATTGTGATACAAATATTATTTTTAAAAATGTTTGAATGTGATTCAAATCTGAATTTTTGAAGTTGATTGAATGTGATTCAAATCTGAATTTTAAAATTTGTTTGAATGAGATTCATATCTGAATTTTTAAATTTATTTGAATCATATTGAAATCTAGATTTTTAAGTTTAATATGAGATATTCAATTTAATTTAAGTATGTATGTTTTATTTAATTGTTAAATAGTGATATGCATGATGGATGATCATGGACTATAAAAGACCAATGTGATTGGATTTATTTCTTTTATGTTTCTTTGGGATTGTAAATTAATTAATTTATTTTAATTTATTTTGGGCATGTATTATTAAGTTTGTAATATTTTTTGGGTTGTAATTTCATTTATTTAAGTTCTTGTAAATTCGCTTGGTATGCCAAGGATTACTATGTAATATTGGATTGCAAGAAGTTCAAGGAGGTCAAGAGCATTGGTGGGACCAAAGGGGAGGAATTCAATATCAAGTGTTGATTATGTACTCCTTCAGCAACTCTTGTAAAATGAATGAATGAAATGCACCTAGAATGCCCCGATTCAATTCTTGGTGGCTCGTAATTGAATCCCTTAGAAAGTCCATGATCATACCATATTTACTACTTATCCATGAATGCATGAGATGTATGGGAATGTATGCAATTATATGATATATGCATGCTAAATGGATAATGTGCAAAGTGAGACCTTAATAGTAATTAGGATGGCTATAAAATCTTCCAAACAAATGATTAAGTTGGAAATGCTATAATTAAAGTAATTATAACATAAGCCCTCCATTGGGGCAATTATTTTAAGAAATTTTAAATAGTTGC
>NW_026615077.1:0-49137 GCF_030052815.1 Hevea brasiliensis
GAGAAATTTTGTGTCATTGCTTAAGTTGAGTATGATTTGGCAACACTATGTTTATTAAATTATTTGATCAAATTGTGTTATTATGAGTTTTGATAATTTGTGAAATGTAATTGAGAAATATTTAAATTGTGTTTGTCAATAAATGATTTATGTATTGTATTTTAAATTTTTATTGTGCACCCTTTGAGTATTTTTATACTCAGTGATAGCTTATTTCTTGTCTCGGATAAGAGCAAGGAGAAAGCGTGATGGTACTCACGATAATGAGGACTACAGCGATATTTTTGTATGGGTATTATTTTATACCCTTGTAGTTATTTTGATGTAAATATTGTAATATTTTATGTATCAATGTAAAGTTGAGCAGTTATATAATAAATTGTAATAATATTATTTTTGGAACTTCTTTTTGTAAATTAAGATTTGTATTTGTGAATTTCATACTTTATGCATTATGAATCAAGTTATGAAAAATTTTGAGATGACAAATTTTGATTGGATTGTGAAATTATTTTGAAGTGGATTGAATTGAGTTGACTTGAGATTATTTGGAGGTTGGGAGTTGTGGAAAATTTATTGGAAGTGTTTTTCTCAGGTATTTGAAGAACTGTTTTCTCAAAATACAGATGAAACTCTGTCAAAACTTTTATAAAATTTACGGAAAAATAAAAATGGACAAAAATTTTTACTAGTTTTTAAGCTTTGAATAAATAATTTTAATTTATACCAAAATGCTCACCACTTCCAAAATGTAAGAAAATAGTTTTAAAATCCTTGTAGTGTACTTAATGAATTATCGGTAGGTGAAGTTGGTAGTTCATTAGTTATTCTCTGAGGATCATGTTATGCCTTACAGAGGGGTAGGTGTGACATATTTTAGTAGTATCGAGCATGGTTTTCCAATAAATTTTGACTATGTGTGTGAATATTTCTTTGACAAGTACAATTGCTCAAGTGTCTTTAATTGATACATATAACATATTTACATCATGAATATGCACTACGGAGGTCAACCTCCTTGTGTTTGATCTCGGGAAGTAGAAAATTTGGGAAAGCGGAATGGAAGAAGGAGATCATTCAAGTAGAACAATGTTGAGGCTAAGGTTCACGGGGAAGCCCGGCACTCTAGAGCGTGAGTGGGTGACCACTCCGGCTCCTAGTCGGCCGCGATTTCCTACTCGGTTGCCAGCGGATGGCTCGTTTTCTAGCAAATGGAGAAATGTGCCCTCCAAGCTCGGATACAAGCACCTATAGCACACCCACCTCGGTTCGGCAATATGAAAAATTGATGAAATTTGGGGCCACCGAGTTTAAAACCTTTGTGGATCCACTTTGGAGGCGGGCAGTGGTTAGGCGAATAGGCGGGTTTTCGGAAGGCTGCAGTGTGCACAAGAGGTAAAGTTCGAGTATTATGTTTCCTTGTTGCAGGGGATGCATATGAATGGTGGAAGACCATTCCCCACGACTAGTAGAACCTCCGGTCCTTACTTGGTCGGACTTTTGTGGGAGTTTGACGGAAGTGGGTCCGATGCATATGTGGATATGAAGTTACAAGAATTTTTGAGTTTGAAACAAGGGAAGAACCATAGCGAATATGAGAGAGACTTCTCTCAGTGAGCCACTCTGTTGGAAGTTTAGTCTCCACCCAAAGAGACGGATGTAAGAGGTTTGAGTGCAGGTTAAGGCCGAATCGAGGATGCAAGTTGTAGGATTCGGACACGAATTTTTACGAGTTGATCTCACGGCCACAGGTGGAAAGGATAGAATCGAGAAGGAGCGGTGAAGAAGGGTACACAAGAGAAAGAGAAGCTGAAAAGACTCTTTGGTCAAGCACACGAAAGTAGTTACGGGAAGAGGAAGCGATGCAGGATCTAGCTCTCGTAGATCTGCGGCGATTCTCGGCCAAAGACCACCGATGCAGTCGTGAGACCGCAAGCACCGAGGAGCTCTATCGATGCACGGTGTGAAACTTGTGGTAGAACACACGGTGGGATTTGTTTTAAGGCCACCGGTGCATGTTTTAACTATGGAGGGAGCGGACATTTTGCTAAGGATTGCACTAGTCTGCGCGATGCGAACCTTGCTATATCGAAGGATCGGCGCAAGTCTGCACCTAGAGGTCACGATCGGCTAGTAGAGGTAGAGGCGAGATAGAGTCCTGGTAACACTCACGGAAGTCAAAGCCTTTGTTAACGGCCGGTATCGATGGCGCACGATCGAGTGTATACCATGCGTCAGAGGAGGAGGCTGAAATATCGGCGTAGTAGTGGTATTTTCTCCATCCTTGACCAAGATGTACATGTGTTATTTGATCTTGGCTCCACACATTCGTATGTTAGTGCTAGTGTGATGTGTTCTATTGCTATTCGGTGTACCAATGGACTATGATATGCTAGTAACTAGTCCATTAGGCGAGTCGGGGTAAATAGACTATATAGGGACTATCCTTTGGTGATCCAAGGATACACTTTTCTGTCTGATTTGATTGAAATGCCCTTTAGAGATTATGACATTATCTTGGGCATGGATTGGTTAGCCAGGAATCATGCGATGATTGGTATGGCGAAAGCGATCACTTTTGGTCTCCTCGGTATGGTGATGTAGTAATACATGGGGAGAAGCGATTGTACCTTCAAACATCATTTTAGCTTCTGCGGAAGGATGATCGAGAAAGGGGTGTGAAGCATATTTGGCACATGTGATAGACACCCAAGTAGAGTCCAACACTAAGAGACATTCCTCTGTATGTGACTTTCAGATGTGTTTCTGATGAATTGCGAGCTTACCTCGAAAGAGAGGTGCAGTTTGAGATTGATGTTATGCACAGTGTGGACCCAATCTCCATAACGCCATCTGAGAATGGCACCAGAACTAAAAGAATTGAAAGTGCAATTACAAGAGTTGTGACAAGGGCTTTATCCTCCCTAGTGTGTCACCTTAGGGGCGCGATCTTTGTTTGTTAAGAAGAAAGATGGCACTCTCGCTTGTGTATTGATTATCGGCGATTAAATAAGGTGACAATAAAGAATAGATATCCATTGCCCGCATTGATGACTTGTTTGATCGGTTGAGGTGCGGTATGCTCTCAAAATTGACACGAGATCGAGTTATTATCGGTGAAAGTACAAGAAGCGAGCATTGCTAAAGCGCCTTGAGAACGCAATGGCCATTATGAGTTCTTAGTCATGCCATTCGGGTTAACTAATGCTCCGGCTGCTTTTATGGATCTGATGAACACTATCTTCAGACCATACCTTGATCAGTTTGTTGTAGTATTCATTGATGATATATTGGTCTATTCGAAGTGCGAAGAGCATGATAGACATCTGCGCATTATCTGCAAACTTTGAGAAAGCGACTATATGCCAAATTATCGAAATGTGAATTTTGGTGAAGGAAATATCTTTCTTGGGGCATGTAGTATCAAAAGAGGCATCGAGTAGATCCAAGTAAGATTGAAGCATCCTTAATTGGAGGCCACCGAAATGTCACGAAGATTCTCGATTTTAGGTTTAGTGGATACTACCATCGGTTTGTGAAGAAATCTCCATGTTGGCATCTCCATTAACCAAGTGCTTAGAAAAGATGTGAAATTTTAGTGGGCGGATAAATGCCAATGAGTTTTGATGAATTGAAGAAATGTTTGGTGAAGCTCGATCGACTTTATCTACCGGGTAAAGAATACACGATTCTGATGATGCTTCTCACAATGGGTTAGTGTGTATTGATGCAAGATCGAAATGTCATTGCCTATGCATCGCGCCACTAAAACCGCATGAGAGGAATTATCAGACACATGACTTGGAGCTTGTAGCCATTGTGTTCGCTCTTAAGATGCGGAGACACTATTTGTATGGGGAAAAGTGTTACATTTACAGATCATAAGAGTTTGGCGTATTTGGGCACCAGAAGAGTTGAATTTGAGGCAGAGGAGGTGGTTAGAGTTGATAAAAGACTATGGTATCGATAGACTATCGGCTAGGGAAAGCTAATGTTGTGGCTGATGCCTTAAGTGCAAGACTATGGCAAGTCTACAGTTACTCCTTTGTCTTTGGTGCATGAGTTAAGATCATTGCATGCCACTTAGAGATTAATGATGATGGGCGAGCGGTTGCATGGTATGTACAGCCAGTATTGATTGATTAGATCAGAATGGCTGCTCAGAATGATGAAAGGTATCAGAAGTTATTAGAAGAAGTTCGGCAGGGTAAGAAACCAGAATTCTTAATTAGAGATGACGGTCTATTGCTACACCAGGGCAGAATGTGTGTTCAGAATGATGTTGATTTGAGGCAGATCATTTTGAAGGAAGCACATGAGTCTCCTTTGCCATGCACCTAGTGGTACAAAAATGTATAGAGAGCTAAAGGAGCATTCTTTGGTGGATGGGTATGAAAAGAGATGTGGCGGATTGTTTCTAAATGCCTATCTTGTCAGCAAGAGAAGGCAGAACACCATGTACCAACTGGGTTATTCCATCCACGACCCGTGCCAGAACGTAAATGGGAGAGAAAAATGTTGGATTTTGTGATGGGACTTGAGGACACGAAGAGTCATGATGCGGTATGGGTCATTGTTGTGGTGACCAAGTCTGCTCATTTTCTGTCAGTTCGGATGGACTACAGTTTAGAAAGATTGGCCAGGTTGTACATTGATGAGATTGTGAGACTGCATGGAGTGCCAGTATCCATTGTATCAGACAGATATCTTAGGTTCACTTCTAGATTATAGGGTAGTCTTCAGAGAGCCCTAGGAACTAGATTGAACTTGATTGGATTCCACCCATTGTGGATGGCGATGCGAAAGGATAATTCAGATCTTGGAGGACATGCTACGGGCGTGTGTGATTGAGTTTGAGGGCAGTTGGGACACACACTTGCCTTTGATTGAGTTTGCTTATAACAACAGCTATCAATCAAGCATTGGGATGCCTCCATATGAAGCTTTGTATGGCAGAAAATGTAGAACACCGTTGTGTTGGGATGGCGTGGGGTGAAAGAAAGATGATTGGACCGAAATTATTGTGATGAAGAAAATCGGGGTGATCGAGAGATCGACTTAAGCGCATCAAACCGTCGAAGTCCTACATTGATTTGAAGAGAAGGGTTATTGAGTATGCAGTGGGTGAGAAAGTTTTTCTCAAAGTTTCTCCTTGGAAGAGAATTATGAGATTGGCAAGAAAGTGGAAACTAAGTCCTCGTTTCATTTGGCCATATTAGGTTCTGTAAAGAGTGGGTCCTTTGGCATATCGGATGGCACTACCTCGAGTTAGAGAAGATACATAATGTCTTCCATGTGTCTATGTTGAGAAGGTATCGATCAGACCCATCTCATGTACTACCAGTGGAAGAAATTGAATTGAATCCAGACCTCACATATGAGGAAGAACCCATAGTGATTCTGGCTTATAAGGTTAAGCAGCTACGTAACAAGCAGATACCCTTGGTAAAAGTGCTGTGGAGCCATCATTCGGGCCAGGAGGCTACTTGGGAACGAGAGGAGGACATGAGGAGATAGCACCCACAGCTGTTTATAGATTGATACTAGGTAAAATTTCGAGACGAAATTTATTTTAAGGGGAGGGAAGAATTGTAACACCCCCATTTGTAGAGCCTGGTATATTTCACTATTAGGTGGCCGAGTCGGACCGGACAATTAAGGGATTAGAATCACACTTAAGACAACTAGATAAGCTATAAACACAAATAATTAGTAATTGCCAATTGGTTAAGTATAAATAAGAAGAGCGAGAACATAAGAAGTTAAGCAGTAGAGAGTCACGGCGATGGGTGACCTTCTCGGGAATGATTGCGAAGTCAATTTAAACTCAAATTTGATTTGTAAAATGTGGCGTTGCTGTCCTTAGGACTATTACGAACACGATGGAAAAGAAAATCATGAAAAAGGTTGTTAAGCCAGTCAAATAATTAGGTCAGAGAGTCGGAAGAAATATTGAATTATTTACAAACCGGGTTGAACCGGCGAGGGGCAATTTGGTCAATTGACCCCGAGAGCTGACTCCTGACCTAACTGTCAAATAAAATTAGAGAAAAAAAAATTTTGGAATAGCAAATTAAATTAAAGAACCATTGAAAAATAAAGGAAAAAGAAAAAAGAAAAGAAAATTCCCTTATGACATCATGTGTGTGACATCACACATGACCTCATAATTAAATTCTAATTACTTGAAATTTTGACTAAGTCAAAAAGAAGGATAATTATACATAAAAAAAAATTAAAAAGCTATTTTCTATCATCTTCTCCATGTTGCCGTGAACACTCACTTCTCCCAGTTCTCTCCCTAAGTTCCTCCATGAGAGCTTAAATTTAAGCTTTCAAAACTCTAAATTTCACCATAAATTTCCTAGTTCCTCAAGTTAAAAGTTTATTTTTAGTATTGAAATGTTGTGTTGAAGAAAGAAATTAGAGAAACATTGTGTAATTAAGAATATTGGAAAGGTCTACTGATGTAATAATTTAAATTGAAATTTTTAGTTTAAAATATATGTTTTAAGTTAATTTAACTTAGATTTTAACTTAAATTCAAAGAAAATAATTGTGAAGGACAAAGTTGAATTTTGGCCAACTAGGGTTTTGATATATGTATGCATGAATTTGGTGGATTTGAAAGTGTATGTGAGCTTAATTGTGTTCAATAATTATTATTAAATGCTTAAATGTGGTTAAATTCAACAAGTTAGTAAGTTAGGGTTTTGGGACACTTAGGGTTAGAGACAAAAATGTGATAAATGTGTAAATAATGTCTTTGACCCAATGTGCAGTGAGAAATGTTCATTTGTGACCTAATTAAGTGTGTTAGAAGTGTTTGAATCAAAGCCAAATTCGGATTGAGTATGGTCATCTTTTTGGCGGCATGACCAAGATACTGAGGACCAAAAATGAAATTTTACAAGTCAATTGGTATGAGACCAATTGAGAATGAAAATAGACACTAAATGACACAATTTTCATTTAGGAAGCATGCCCAAAAATTGACCAAAACCTATTGAACAAATTGACCAAACTTAGAAAATTGCAGGCTACCCTGTACAAACTGACCAAATGAATAGTATTTGTTCATTTGGTCATAACAAACTAGACAAGTCTAAATGACCTGAAATTTTACCAGTCGTTAGATGAGATATAGACCTAAAACTTTCATGAAGAATATAAACCCAAATTATGCCATGAACCAAGTCATTTGGCCACCCCAAGTTGGTGACCCAAAACTGCCAGCACCAAAAATTGCCCAGAATTCTGGGTTGAATCCAATCCGGTAGCCATGGTTCAAATGGCCATAACTTGAGCTACAAAACTCCAATTGGGGTGATTCAAAAAGGAGAATAAACTTAAGACATTAGGGAACATTTTCTATGAAGAAAGTTTTGTCAAATTCCAACAGTAAAATGACCAATGGAACAGTGCAACTTAAGACTCCAAAACTGAAAATTGACAATTTTGCCTAAAGACCTAAGTTTTGAGAAAACAACCAAAACCAACAAGTTTGGTGACCAAAATGTGGTATGTGGGTGAATTTGGAATTCCTATACCTATTAAGCCTTAGAAAGTCAACAAATTGACTTGAATAGTGTAGTGAATAGTAACCCCGAAACACAAAATTTAAAGAACGTCGAGTTTAACAGATATAAACTAGATAAAAGTGAATTTGAATTTATTTTGGATTTATGCTAAGTTATAGTACTGAAACACTGTGAAACTATGTGTTTTAGCTGAAAAAGACTTGGAAGGTCTGTGAGACTGAGTCAAGGCCTAGAGGCGACTCACGTCAAGTTTGTGCACAATAAACCTTAATTGAGCATTTTGTCATTGAAAAATTGATTTAGTATAATTTATGAAAAATTGATGTTAATCATGAATTGTGTTGCCACCTTGTGAATGAAATTATGACTTTGGAAATTTATCGGATTTCTCATGAATTATTTGAATAAAATGTTTGAAATGGATTTTTGATTCACACTTAGTATGACAGTGCCTTATTACTCCTCCTCCATTCATGGGGTGAGATCGATTATTTTTCCTCCCTCTCTGGTTTACCAGTTGAGGTTGTAGATCAGATGAGTACTCATTAGCTAGCTAGCCACCTCCCTCATTGATTTCGATTAGTGGGGTTGTAGATTGCTTTGTCGTGGTGTATAACACGGCATTGATCAGAAATTTTGTGTCATTACTTAAGTTGTGTATGATTTGGCAATATTGTGTTTATTAAATTATTTGATCAAATTGTGTTATTATGAGTTTTGATAATTTGTGAAATGTGATTGAGAAATATTTAAATTGTGTTTTGGCAATGAATGATTTATGTATTGTATTTTAAATTTTTATTGTGCACCAGAGTATTTTATACTCGTGATAACTTATTTTGTCATGAGATAAGAGCAAGGAGAAAGCGGCGAGTAAGTACTCACGATGTGAGGACTACATTGATATTTTTGTACGGGTATTATTTTATATCCTTGTAGTTATTTTGATGTAAATATTACAATGTTTTATGTACCAATGCAAAGTTGAACAATTGTATAATAAATTATAATAATATTATTTTTGAAACTTCTTTTTGTAAATTAAGATTTGTATTTGTGAATTTCATACTTTATGCATTGTGAATGAAGTTATGAAAAATTTTGAGATGATAAACTTTGATTGGATTGTGGAATTATTTTGAAGTGGATTGAATTGAGTTGACTTGAGATTATTTGGAGGTTGGGAGTTGTGGAAAATTTATTGGAAGTGTTTTTCTCAGGTATTTGAAGAACTGTTTTCTCAAAATACAGACGGAACTCTGTCAAAATTTTTATAAAATTTACGGAAAAATAAAAATGAACAAAATTTTTTACTAGTTTTTAAGCTTTGAATAAATGATTTTAATTCATACCAAAATGCTCACCACTTCCAAAATGTAAGAAAATAGTTTTAAAATCCCTTGTAGTGTACTTAATGAATTATCGGTAGGTAAAGTTCGGTAGTTCATTAGGTATTCTACAGGATCATGTTATGCCTTACAGAGGGGTAAGGTGTGACAAATGTGGTATGTGGGTGAAAGTGAAATTTCCATACCTATTAAGCATAAGAAAGTCAACAATTTGACTTGAATAGTATCGTGAATAGTAACCTCGAAAGGCAAAATTTTAAGAACATTAATTTAAGCATTTTAGGACTCGAAATAAGTAATTGTGAAATTCTTTAATGGATTTATAATAAATTATGATACTGAAACACTGTAAAATTGTGTGTTTCAGCTGAAAAGAATATCGGGAAAGAACCTAGACATCGAGTCAAGGCTAAGAGGCAACTCGCATAAGGTTTGTACACAATATAAAATGTTTTTTAAATTTCTTTTGCAAAGTGCATGAAATTATTTATGATTTATTTATATTGCAAAATGATGATTGAAATGTATATTATGCTATTGACCTAAATTGTTGAAAATTTAATTACATTTGTTTTAATTATCAATAAATGTTTGGAAATTTATTGAGATAGTTTTGAAACCACAATGTCATAACCATATATTTGAATGCCTCACTAGCATGACTTGTGGGAGGAATTAGTTTTGAATTTTGATACCCTCTCTTTGAAGTGTTGAGGTGTGTGCGAGAGGAAAAAATTAAATGGGTACCCATAGATTGAGCTAGGCGGCCTTGAGATTCCTCATAAGCCTCAGGCTATTGAGATGAACATTGTTCGATGGCATGATATAAGCGTGTGTTTTATAAAATCTGTTTTGAGACTTCCTAAATGAGATTGTTTGGATTAAATATTTATAAATTATGTTTTGTATCTGTTTTTCATTTTCAGTACCAAATTTGAATAAATGTGATTTGATATATGTATTAAATATTATTTTAGTATGTAGTGCACCACTAAGACATGGTACTCGTGATGGTATTCATTCTTCATTCTTTGTCGCAGTAGAGAGGCGATAGAAGCGGTGAGTGAGTGCTAAGAAGTCTTGAGCTACTTTTGGATATTTTATTGGGTATAATTTTATACCCTTATTGTATATATTTATTTTGATATAAATAGCTGTATGTACCTTTGTAAATGGGTCTTGGCAGTTATGCAGTTTTGTAATAATATTATTTTGGACTCCCTGATGTAACTTTTGGACTGATGAATGTAAATTAAATTTTCCTTAATACAATGAGTATGACATTAATTAGTACTAATGTCACACCCCGGCTTAGGGGGGCCCAGCTCAAGCCCCTCTATGGGTGGCCTTCTTGCCAGCGTACCCTTCTAGAGGCCGGACCTGCGACTCTGAGTGCTTGTCGCTTTGTGGAATTAAATCCCTTCACCACTGCGAGGATTGAACCCTTATCACTCCGGTTTGCTTCGCCTCTCACCAATTGGCTGCATCGGTGTGACTCAGTTGGTGAATCTAACTCAGTGAAAATTAATTCCACAAGTGATACGCTATCGCTCTAAAAAAGGCTGTTGAAACCACCATAGAGGCTGGAGCTAAGCAGAGTGTGACTATATAAAGCGCCTTTTTAATTGTCACACCAGGGGCCCGCTCAAGCCCCTCTAGTGAGCCTTCTTGCGTGCCCTTAGAAATTTGGACTGCGACTCACAGTGCTGTCGCTTTGTGGAATTAAATCCCTTCACCTGCGAGCTAGGATTGAACCCTTATCACTCACAGTTTGCTTAGCCTCTCACCAATTGCGGCTCAAATTGGTGAGGCTAAATCGTGGTGATAAGATTCGAATCCTAACTAGTGAATTAATCCACAAAGCGACGATGTGATCGCAATCCCTCTAGAAGCTCTTACTGAACTCACTAGAGCAGCTGAACTAAGCGTGTGACTAATTAAAAAGCTCAATTAGTAAGAGGCGAGTAAAGCGTGAGGTGATATGGGTTGAATCCTAGCTCTGCGGGCCAAGGGATTAACTCCACCAGCGGGCGATCTTGATTTGAGTTGCGGGCCGGCCTCTAGAAGATGCAGGCAAGAAGGCCACCCATAGAGGGCTTGGTGGGGCCCCTAAGCGAGGTGTGACAACTAATTTTGAAAATAATTGAATTGAAATTTTGAGTTGTGAACTATTTATTTGAAATGTGGAGTTTGGGGAAAATTTGTGTTGATTGAGTTGAAACAGTGGTTGATTTTGGTTGAAATGTTATATTAGAAGTGTTTTCAGCAGGTAAAATTTTTCGGTTTTCTCAAATACAGCCGGCACTCTGCCGAAATTTTCCTAAATTTGTGAAAAAATGGAAATTGACAAAAATTTTACATGACTTTTAAACCTTAATTAAATACTTTAAATTCCTACAAAAAACGTACACCACTTTCAAAAAGTAAGAAAATGGTTTTAAAATCTCTTGTAGTGTATTTATGGGTTATCGGTAGGTGAAGTTCAATAATTCATTAGATATACTACGGGATCATGTTATACCTTACAGAGGGGTAAGGTGTGATATTTACAGCAAGACTTTCCTGTATCCTAGAAAAATAGTGAACAGGAGTGAGCGTTTAACTCAGAGAGTAAATATTTATTTTATCTACAATTTCTATAAGTATCTAATTCTAATACATCCTTAGAAATGAAATACATTATCTTCATACAAGTTATGCAAACAAGTCAGGTCACATCAAAGATAATCTGGAGCACTCACGCACCCAAGTCATATTCATTCTCACGCATACATATATGGAGAGCTGATCCCCCTACCCAGCTCTCTTAATCTAAGACCTGCCAGCAAGATTAACTCGAGTCGGATTTTCGCTTAATAATTCATATGTAGAGGCTAGCGAGATCAACACAAAGCCGTGCCTACCCTGACTTATAATAAGGATTGAGTCCCAGTGAGTCAACCTCCAGCCGAGTCTACCTGTCCTACCCATATCCATATACTCCACATACACACCAACTCACACACACAGCTTCAAATTATCAAAACACAACAACCAAAGTAATATCATCAAGTATAAATGCAAAGCAGGGCATGCCTAATATGTAACTACATAAATATAAGTAATAGTGATGCATGAGCATGCCAGAAATATAATAATATCGAAATTGTAAATAAAATCAATATCTACTCACGGATTAGTCAACTAGACTGCAGCTGGTCCGCTTGAAAGGAGAAGACGACGGGTACCGATCACTTAAATATACACACTGACTTCTATCAAAAGACTGACAAAACTAAATAATTGATTCAAACCATAAAATTAAAATAGTTTCTAAGATCTTGTCAAAATTTTGGCAAAGTTTCTCCTGCACTTAGGACCTGCTCAACTTGCACAATAGTTCAAATAATACTTCTAGAATCACACATCTCAACCCATATCTCATCAATATCATATGGCCCCTCTTGGGGCCTCCAAACCAGGCAGTAGTCACAAAATTGAAAAAGTACATTTTAGCACCTAAAATTGATATTCTGTAAAAATCACTCAAATAATCTCTAAAAATTCTAAAAACTTTGCCTTACGGTCCTCAACAATATTATAAAGTTATTGTAAAAAGAATTATAATTTTCTAATAACCCTTGAATATTTTATGGATTTTTATTCTAAATCCGACACTAAATAACTGAAGAAACTTTAGGTTTGGGTTTACCTATGCCAATTCTAACGCTTGAAACGCGTCCAGGGCATCTGCAAATGGTGGGATAACCTACAACCTCGACCCGGTTCTGAAGTTTTTCTAGCGACAGTATGTCAGGCACGGAATTTATAGACCCGAGCAAGCTTCGAATTTTCACAAAACAAAGAGAACCTCGTGAAGCTCACAATACTAGGGGTTAGAATAAAATTGTTACAAAATTAAAAAAGCTCATTTGAAACTCGAAAAAATACTGCAAAGTCTGTAAGACCTACCGAAATTTTGGTGTCGGAAAAATTTCAAATTGGTGTCGTCGCGAAGCCCTTGACGAGTGGAGCATATTGGTGGTCTCAGATTTTTGATAGGATTTACGGTTTGAAAGAGATCTAGCTCAAAAATTAAAATAGGCTAAAATTTCTGAAGTTTGATTCGCACAAACTAGGAAATGATATCGCATAAACTTGGTATCTACACGATACCCACGAAGAGAGGAACCTTTTAATATCAAGAGCGCTAAAGCGGTGATAGGAGGATACAAACCGGGAAGCGATCTTGCACAAACTTAGTATCTATACAATGCCCATGAAGAAAGGAACATTTTGATACCAAGAGCGCTAAAAGCGGTGATAGGAGGAAGAAGTTATGGCTAGAAAATGAAAAGGAAAAAATGAAAAGAGAGAAAGAGAGAGAGAGAGGGGACATACGATATGACTTTTTAAATTTTTTTATTATTGTTATTATTATTATTATTATTATTATTATTATTATTATTATTAAACTTTCAAAATATTTAACATTAAAATACTATAACCCACAATATAATATTATTCAACTATCTTTATATATATATATATATATATATATATATATATATATATACAGCTTTTTAAAGCTGTTTGTTTTTATTATTGTTATTATTATTATTATTATTATTAAACTTTCAAAATATTTAACATTAAAATACTATAACCCACAATATAATATAATATAACTATCTTTTTATATATATATATATATATATATATATATATATATATATATTTATTTATTTATTTTTTTAATTATCTTCTTTTATTTTAAAATTAATTCAAATAAATTTCATAATATTAATAATATAATATTTATTTTATTTTATTTATAATTTATAAATTTAAGTTGTTACATTCTTCCTTCCTTAAGAAAAATCCGTTTTCGAATTTTCAAATAAACAAGGGAAAAAGAAAGAGGTTATTAGGATAGATCTGACATTGACTCCTCCAGCTAAGCAAAGATGGTTAAAACGCTTTATTCTCCAAACTCTTTGTATACTATAGATCGCATTTCTCTGCTCTTTGATTTTACTGTAGTGTCCTAACTGTCATCATCTCTTATTAGAGATGCTCTTATCTCTTAACTATTCATTGATCATTTTTTGTTATCTCAAGTATTCACTATACCTCTCTGTACTTGACTTGATGTCTTATAACTTCAATCAACCTTGGCGCTTACTCCTCTTTCAACGTGCCCCAACATGTCTCTTAGTGACTTTAGTCCTTATTCCTTCGTTTCAATAATTTTTGCTTCCCAAGGACATGACTTATGTTCCTTATCCTATAATGTTCTATAAGATGTTTCCTGTAACACCTATCATATTCATCTTATTCTAAATCTTTACTTGTCCTATAGCCCCAGTCCTATGTATCTTTTCATTCCGATGATACTTCGAATTCTCAATTTACTTGAGTCATTACTAAGGTCCTCAAATTAACCCCTGTCCATTTTATGTAACTAGTTATGTAGAGCTCTATCCAAGTATTAAGCGTTCATATTCTATCTATTAATAGTAGAAAGTGGGTGGGTCTCTTCTCTAACCTAACAAAGTCTATGTATTCCTAAGCCATCCAGTCAAAACAACTTATCATATCCTAATCCTTTTACGAAAGAGAGTTACTTGCCTTACCTTGAAATTTCTTACTATCGATGTGCTTCCTAACACATTGGTACTTAAATCGAGGCTCCATTATTTCTTTATCTTACTATTTCATCATAATTTGTTTTAAACATCCCTTAGTGTGTCCCTAGCGTACTTATTCCTTCTTACCCTCATCATTGTAACCAACTCTACTAAGTTTTTCACCTATCCTTTGGATCTTATCCACTTTTTTTTTTTTTTCTGCTAGTGTTGATATCTTTCTAACTTATTGTACTTATTCTTTAACCTTTGTCCTCTCTCACCCTTATGCCTTTCCTTTAAGGATATCCATCCCAACATCTACTTTGACTTTCATTTTATCTCTTAGTCCTATCTTGATTACTAGTTTCATTATACGGAATTCTAACCTTACGATTGGCTCTTATCAACACATCTTTCACATTATATAACACTTGTAATTGACCTAGAAAATTCTTTTGTGTCTCCTTTCCTAACTTAACCATTAGAAAGTTATCATTCCCTACTACCCTTTGTAGGAAATTGCTCATCATAGTTAGAGAGGGCCCTTGAAACTATAAGTTCCACAGAACTAACATGATCGTGGGAAATGTGTGCTATGCCATAATTTGGACAAGATACTTCACATGTCTATTCTCCTTAATATAACCACATATCTGCCTACAACTCTCCAAAATTCAGCCTCAAATTTTCCATCAACAACAATTTCATTCATCGTAACTCATTGTAAAAGTACTTCCTCTAGCTTAAAGTTTAGAAGGGTTGTAATCCACAGTAACTAGCTCGATTTAACTCTGTCACCTTTACGATCATCCTTTCATACTTAACATTAGGTACACATTTACCGTCATTTCCTTTTTAAGGAGAATGTGTGTGGACTGGTGCCTACCAAATTCTTAAATATTGAGTTACCTTAACATAATTTCCCTTGCTTATGTAGTCTTCTAGAGCCAAAAGCATGAGCTAAACTTAAAGAGAAGGAGAAATCTCCTCCTAGAGTCAGCTGCACAGTATTGTCTGTAGAATAATGTTCAACCCATGTCTCTTAGTCTTTTTCTTGAAATTTCATCTCTCTTCCTATACGATATCCATTTGCAACAATCCATACATTTGTACCACCAATTTACTGACATATCATCTTGAGATTTACTATCTTTACTTATACTCCATTTTTACCTTTTATGCTTACCCTCGTTCTTTTACATCCTTACATCTTACTGTATTTTAGAAGATACCTCTCACTAACAAACTCTTCCAGAATTGATTCCAATCATATTTACTGCCATAACTCTTATTCTAGTACTTCTCAGTAACTTGTGACTATTACTCATACATATTTCTTCCGACTCTATCTCCTACTATCGTTCTGTCACTTATTTTCATTCATGTTTCCTTATAAGGTGACCCTATTGGTCATACTGAAAATGCTTACCTAACCCTTGATCACAGACCCAATAAATGCTATCTCACCATCTCTTCTCATAACCTAAGCCTATGTGCCATTTTTCACCATCCTTTTTGTTCGTCATGCCATTTTTCACCATACTTTTATTTGAACTATCAGTCCAAACAAGAATAAGTGCTTGAAATATTTAGAAAATTCCCTATCATGGGTTGAGTCAGAGAACCTCTGCAAAAGCTATGGTGGACATTTGGTAGCATTAACATCTTCTCAAGAACTAAGCTTTGCAAAACAGCTGCGTGGGCAAATTGCTAATTGCTGTTGGGTTGGAGGAAGAGATATTGACTCCACTGTTGGTTTTGATTGGAAGTGGTCTGATAATTCATCATATTGGAATAAGTAAATATTTGCTGGGCCATATTCTAATTCAAATTGCACCAGTTTACCATGCCATAACAATACTGGTGATTTCTGTACATTGTTCAATAATGGTACCACTTATCTCATGGAAGAGAGATGAAACATGTCTCATGCTTTTATTTGCATGCTTTATGTTGGTACGCCTCACCAACATGTTACAGATAAATTGCTATTCATCCCTGATCTATATTTGTATGTATTTCCTTTTGAGGAAATATGTACTTGCTCACATGCCCATATTGTAGTTTTGAGTGTTTGGAAGTGTATAATGTTTTTCTGTCACTTGTGTGAAGAGAAGTGCTTGACATGCTTTTCCTTTTTGTTTTCGTCTTCTCTCTCTCTCTCTCTCTTTCTCTCTCTCTCTCTCTCCTGGTTAGCAGAAAACAAATGCTACCACATGCACTGTCACAGGAATATCTTATTATCCTTGCAGTTGTTAGTGGGTTGATCCTCTGCACGATGTTTCTGTGGTGATTTGGCTTCTTGCTTGCCCAGGCCAGAGGAAGCGCAGAAAGTCCCACAAATTATATAATCTTGCAGCTTCTGCATTAATTCCGCCCTCATGGAAAGTCTTCACTGATGAGGAACTGAGGTCAATTACAAAGAATTTTAGTGAAGGAAATCGTCTTCTTGGTGATGCAAAAACGGGTGGCACATATAGTGGTCTTCTTCCTGATGGATCAAGGGTTGCTGTTAAGAGATTGAAGAGATCCGATTTCCAAAGGAAGAAGGATTTTTATTCTGAGATTGGAAGGGTTGCAAGACTTCATCATCCAAATTTGGTGGCTATTAAAGGATGTTGCTATGATCATGGTGATCGCTATATTGTTTATGAGTTTATAGTTAATGGGCCCTTAGATAGATGGCTACACCACATACCAAGGGGAGGGAGGAGCTTGGATTGGACTATGAGAATGAAAATAGCTACTACCCTTGCTCAAGGGATTGCGTGAGTATCCATGGCCTGTGTTACTTATTTGCAAACTGCATATTGTTACTAGTAACAGAAGCATGAGCAGTATTATTGTTAATCTTTGTTTTTGGAGACATCATAAAACATAAATGCCTGCTAACTTCGTTTTTGAAACATCATAAAACATGAATTTCTGCTAACTTTGTCTCTGAAATTTTGTTTTCTCTTTGCCTTGGTTTCTTCCTAAACTTTGCATCATCTTTGATTGCTGAATAACTGCCTGTTTGGTGGATTGGTTTGTGGGGCTTTTCCTAACTGCTCTTGCCCTTTTTCTTTTCTAACTGCAGCCTGTGGACCATAGTGTTTGGGCCAAAACCATGGTTGGGAGGCCCTTTGGAGCTGCGCAAAATGCAGCCCATCCAAGGCCTCAAATAGGGTTTAATAAGGAAAGAAAAGTATTACTACTGAAAAATTTTACGCTAAGGGATGATAAGATGTAGATTATTATTGGACTTTTCATAGATGTGTAGCCTATACCAATTAATCTCTGTGATGGTTTATTTTCTACTGACATAATGTCTTTTTCTTGGTTTCTCCTCGTGAATAGGTTCTTGCATGACAAGGTTAAGCCACATGTTGTGCATCGGGATATTCGTGCCAGCAACGTGCTTCTTGATGAAGAGTTTGGAGCACACTTGATGGGAGTTGGTCTCTCCAAGTTTGTGCCATGGGAAGTGATACACGAGAGAACAGTGATGGCAGGTGGTACGTATGGGTACCTTGCACCAGAATTTGTTTATAGAAATGAGCTTACAACGAAAAGTGATGTTTACAGCTTTGGAGTTCTGCTGTTAGAAATAGTCACTGGTCGCAGGCCTGCACAAGCAGTTGATTCAGTGGGTTGGCAAAGTATATTTGAGTGGGCCACACCGTTGGTTCAGGCACATCGCTATCCTGATCTCTTGGATCCTCTCATATCTTCATCTTCTTCCGAAATTCCGGAAGCTGGTGTGATTCAAAAGGTAGTGGACCTCGTATATACTTGCACACAACATGTGCCGTCAATGCGCCCGAGAATGTCTCATGTTGTCCATCAGCTACAGCAATTGGCCCAGTCATCCATTGTAAAATGAGGCAACCCGGCTGGATGCCCGGGGATTTTCTAACTACAAGATAACTGCAACGGCATTCTTTATCCCGACCATTGAGGGCTTGAGAAATTGCAGAATACTGAGAAGCAAGAGTTGGACTAACATAGATTCTAGTTTCTTAAATTTTGTTGTAGAATTTCCATTTCCTTATAAGCCAAGAATGCATTCCATCGCACTATAGATTATGCTGATCATTCTGTTTTGGACAGTGAATTTTGTGGGAAAAGGTCAAGCATCCAGCAGCTGCTGGTAAAAGATCTTAGGGAAGTTTAGTTTTAGGGAAAATTACTATTTAGGCAATGTATTTTAGCAGAACTAATTATTTAGTTTTTATATTTTGAAAAATATATTATTTAGTATCTGTATTTTACTTCTATTAAACTATTTAATATTTAGTTTCTTAGTCAAATCTTTCGTTATTCACGTTGAAAATATGGTTCGAGTTACTTATGTGGATCAATTTAGATCCATTAGACTTAAAATGTATAAGTTATGTACATTGCTAAAAGGTAGCAAAATCTAAAAGTTGTGTATATTAGTTAAAAGATGTAATTCTTCTTAATAGTTATACACATGAAGTTATGAAACTATTGGCTAAAAGGTGTCATGATATATAAATAGCTAAGTTAAGTTTTGTCTTTGTGTGACTTTGGTTTTTGGCATCCTTAAAAGACTTTTCGTTGATTCAATCCTGGAGCAATTATTCTGCAAATAATAAGGTGCATATTTAGACTGTGGTTAATTTATGTGATTTATGTTTTTCATGTGATCATATGGTAGATTAGTGAAATAAATATGGTAAAAATCTTAAAGTTGTATGAATATGAGTTAGAACCCATAAATTGCAATCTATGTGTTGGATATATTAATTTTTCTTCAATTCATATTATTTAAATTACTATTTAGTATCTATTTTAAGAAAATTAATTAGTTGATCAACGTATTTTAAAAAATATTATTATTTAATTTTTTTTATTTTAGTGAAATTAAGTAGTTGGTCAATATATTTTAAAAAATACAGTCATGGATAAAAATAAAAATTTTGCTATTTAGAGACTAAATTTGAATATATATATATTTTTTAATTTTCTAATTCTTTGTATATTATTTTTACATTTTCTCACAGGGAGATAATTTTCCTTAAGTACTTAGAAGTTTAAGAAAAACTGATTAACTTTTTTTGTATAAACAGTTTGTACCATTTTTATCAGCAGAAAAAAAAAATAAAAAGAGGATGAGGGGAGAGAAGAATGTGAATATAGAGGAGAATAAATATATATATATATATATAGAGAGAGAGAGAGAGAGAGAGAGAGAGAGAGAGAGAGAGAGAAAATAAAAGAGGATACGAGAGAAATAAGAGATAGAGAATTATGGTAGTTTAGATATAAAAGATAATTATAAGACTAAATAGTTAATATAATCAAATTATAGAAGCTAACTAATGTATTTTTTTTTAATATAGAGGTTGAATAATTTTTCTAAAATAAAAAGATTAAATAGTAGTTTGAAATTAACGAGAGACTAAACAATTTAATGAAAGTAAAATATTAAAATTAAATAATATATTTTTTAAAAAATAAAAATAAAATAATTAATTTTATTAAAAATATAAAGAGTAAATAATAATTTGCCTTTAATTTTACTTTGAACTGTGGTTATCAAAATATTATTATTCAACCACTGCAGTTTCATAACATAAAAGGTTACCTTCCAAATTTCATTTAACACCTTGATTAAATAATCTTAAATTTTTTTTAAGATTATTTATTATTTAAGAGTGATTATTTATGAAATTAATTTTTATTTACCTTGTGAAAAATAAAGTAATATTTTAGCTTTTAATTTAGTAGTTTAAAAGGAATGAAAATAGAAATGTGACAGAAGTGGGATTTGAACCTACGCTCTCTCACGAGGACCAGAACTCATAATTATTTTAAAACACTCACTTGTATTTTTTTAAAATAATAACAAAAATTCAAAAAATGATAAATTATTATATATTCATTAAATTTATATCATAATTAATAAGTTTCATATTTTTGACAATCGAGTTAAATTGATTACAATTGAAGGAGAGCGGCTAATTGATTTTTTTTTTTTCAAGAGAGGGTTAACTGATTATTTATATTATATATAAATGTATGAAGAAAGAATATTGGCTTTGTCGAAATTATTTTTTATTTTTAAAATTAATTATAATTATATTTTATTATTTAAATTAATTTTAAAATTTATATAAATTTAAAATTTTTAATCCAATTAAAATAAGAAATTAATAAATAAAAAATATTATTAATTTATTTATTATTTACAAAATAAAAAAATGTAGTTATAGATTCATATAAATTTGTGGTCGCTAATACTATTTAACGACAAAAATATACATTGTTAATAATTTTAATAATTAATAACTTCCATATATTATCGCCGCTAATCTTTTAGTAGCAGAAAATTATAATGTTAATCCTACAATATACTATATTATTACTAATAATTTTTAACAATAAAATATTTATTACTAAATGCCTAATAATTTTATTTTTCAATCTTACAATAACTAATATAAATTCAAAAGTTGTATTATTTTCTTATTATATTTCTCAACATAGTACTATAATTATAATCATATAAGTATCATTAATTCATTTAAAATTATTTAATGTATTTTAATATATATATATATATATATATATATATATATATATATATATATATATATATATATATATATAACTGGAATAGAGGAGAATAATTGGAGGAGCAAAAATATCCTTACATTATTATAAAATTATTATTAAAAAAATTAATTGTTTAATTAACATAATTATAAAAATGTTATTAAAAAGATAAAATATTTTAAAAGTAACACTAATTTTACAATTTTATTAAAATCAACTAAAATTTTAAATAAAATTAAAAAGTGCTTAGAATTTGTTTACTAATTAGTCATATTTTCAAATTAATTTTATTCTCTGCATCAATAAAATATTACAATTTATAAATATATAAATTTTTTTTAAAAGAAACTATTCATAAAAATTATTTAGACTTTTTTGCATAATTAATTATTTAAAATAAAAATAAATTTTAATTTTACATTAAATTATGATAAAAAAATCCTAATATCAAATTTAAATGTTTATTATTTTAATTTTTTTATCTACTTATATAAATTTTATATTATTATTTAATGGCTAAATGAATGAAAAAATAAAAACCTTTATAAATTTCTTCAATTTTAGTTAAATCTTTTAATTTTATCAATTTAATCTCAAAATATTAGTTTCAATTTTAACAATTAGCCTAATTAGATTATTTAATTGACAAAAGCAATTAAAATATTTGCATATATTATTAATATTAGTTAGTCTTTTTAATTTTTATATTAATTTTAGCAATTATTCTCATATTGATAAAAAAATATATTATTTTAATTAATTTATCTATCATTTTAAAAATTATAATTACATTTACTTTGCTTTTATTTTATTTTTCTTAAATCTGAAATAAAATGATAGGAAAGATATAAATTAAAAGTTAAGTAGAAAGAAATAGAGATAAAAAAAATTAAAAATTCAGATAATAATATTAGATATATTATTCATTTATTATTTTTTTTATCAATACGAAGTTTGTTAAAATTGATAAAAATACTAAAATTATTGAATATATTAAAAAAACTAAAAGAAGCAGCTAAAATTGATAATAAGTGAAAAAATTTAAATTATTTTATCAATTGATGAGTTTATTATTTTTAATTAAATTTATAATTAAAATTGAAAACATTTGGAAAGATTTATGATTAAATTGATATAATTAAAAGTTTTAACTAAAATTGATAATTCACATAAAGGTTTTGATTTTCCTTTGTCTTTTAACCTTGTTTAATTATGTAAATATATGAATATTTAGACTTATATTAAAGAATAAAATTAATATATGATATATAATTATAATAATGTATTTTTAAATTGTATAATTTAACTTTTCATCAATATAATTTATCATATATACTTTTTGGTTTTAAATACTTAGGTCAGTGATTGAATGAATTTATTAATTCACTTATAGTGTTGTTTTGTTTTCTAATAATTAACTAAATATAAAAATATGAATGAAAAAATTTAAAAAATGATCAAATTATTTTATAATTTTTAATTTATAATAAATAATAATCAAAATATTAAAATCTTAGTCATGTTATAAATCTTATTTTAAAAAATAATTATACAGATAAAAATTCTAACTCATAAATAATTTATTAATAGTAAATGATAATATATAATTTAAAGGCTTAATACTGAAAAATATATTTTTAAAATTTTTTATAATTATAGCTATTTTTTTTAATAATGTTAGCATAGTTTTAAAGTTTTTTTAATCTATAGTCAAAATTGATTCAAATCAGTTAATATGACATAATTTTGATTATTGATTTCTCTTCTAGTTATAATTTTAATTATTAATTTATTTTAATTTTCATTGCATATTAAAAATAATAAATATTTAAAGTAAAATTAAAATTCTTAAAAATTAAAAAAATGACTATAATAGCCAGAATTTGAAAAAAAATTAAAAAGTAGGAATGGGGAACACCAGGATTTTCAAAAATATCATTTATTATTTTTATTATTTATAAAAATAAAAAAAAAATTTATGAAAAATCGTTAGTTCTGAAATTCTTATTGCAATAATATAAAGTCAAACAATAAAATGCATATTTTTTGAGATTATAATAATATTATTAAAAAAAATTGAAACTATTTTGAAAATAACTTTTAATAAATAATAAAATCAAAATGTTTATATTCCCATACCATATTTATGATATTTTATTTATAATATTTTAATCACTAAAGTAATATATATTAAAAATTCTATTTCATATGTTTTATTTATAATATTTCAATTCAGTAAAGTAATATAACTTATTAATTTTATTTTCTTATAACTTTTTTGAATTAACTTTAGTTACAAGTAAAATATAGTCATACTAATGAATAATTAAATTTAATTGGATATTGAAAATAATATATGATGATAATATTATATTATATAAAAAAATTAAAAGAAAATTATGTATAAAAAAGTTTTAAATCATGAGTTTATGTAATAAATAAATCAATATATAACACATGTTAAAATAAAAAATAATTGCTTAAAGTTAAAGAGTGGAATTGGGTTTTCGCCACCTTTATTTTCTTATTACACTTTTATTTTAGGTCCATCGGCTAAATAAATCTAAACTTTTACTTTAATTGTTGATTATATATAAAACTTTTAATTTTTAATGATTTAATTATAACTTTAAAAATTGAAGAAATTATATTCAAAACCCATAATTTAATTTGAGAATTTTATCTTTTGTCACATGGGATGCCAAGTGACTTAACAAGTTATAATTTTAATATTTTTTTTTTAGTTGATTCATCTCTCTCTTCTAAGCAATCAAGCTCACAAGATATAAATCAAATGAAATAATTTGGCAGATTGGAGGTTGCTCTTTCTTTTACATGAGAATCAACAATAACTATATTGTGATTATTAGCTAGTAGCAATGCTAATGTGGCTTATGTGTATTCAAGTTTGTTACTGAGTTGGTTCAAGTAACTTGATGGTATGTTGTCTGAAATAGATTATCTTTCTTTGGTTCCTTTTTGTGATTTTTTTTAAAGAAATCTAATTAATTATGTTTATTGTGAATTATTATGCCATTCATCATGCAAGAAATGGAAGCCAAATCACTAATTTTTGTTTCAATAATGAATCATAACATAATCTGATGAATAATTAGTATCTTGTGAGCTTGATTGCTTAGAACTAAGAGTAGGAGATCGAGATGAATCAAATAAAAAAAAAATTAAAAATTGTGACTTGTCAAGTCACTTTAACATCTCATATGGCAAAAGTCAAAATCCCTAAATTAGATTTAGAGTATTGGATAAAATTTTTTTAACCTTAAAAGTTATGATTAAATTGTCTAAAATTAAAAATTTTGGATATAACTAACAACCAACTTAACAGTTTGAATTTCTTTGGCCAATAAACTTTTATTTTATATTATATGCAGCTGAGATTTTCATAGGACTATTTAATATTAATTAGTCTTAACAATTTATTGTTTTATTATATTGGTTACACTTTTGTAAATATAACTACCAACAATGTATTTATTCAGTAATAAGTTCTAATCCCCAACCTCTTTAAACTAGGAATGGCAACATATCTAATATATTTGAGCATATAATTTGACTGAACCTTAATTATAGTAATGATCTCGATAGCATATAATTGAGTTTGAGGTGAATTTAAGTTTAAAAAATAATATTTATATAGAGTTCAGATCGGATTTGAGTTTTATATATTGAATATTTATAACTAAATTCTATTTACATAAATTCTTATTTAAATGTAAAATATATATTTTTTTAATAATATTTATCATTTTTTATATATTACATTTAAATAAATGAAATTAAAATATTTTATAATTTTATAAAATTATTCTATTTTTCTTATAGAATTTTTAGTCTATACCATTAAGTCTCTTTGTAAGTGGGTCAATTATACTGATTTTTTTTAAAATTACATATATTGATAGTAAAGATAAAAAATATAAACATATGTCAATGGGTCAATCACTCAATTTTTTTTTTTAAAAGAGTCCTAAGATGAGTAGATATAAGATAAAATTAGAAAACTTAGCAAATGCTTGTAAAGTCAAAACTGCTTTCTAAGAAAAAAAAAACATTTTGCATGTTATTCTATTAAAAAAATAAATTAAAAAAAATTATTTTATTATTTTAGTATCCTCATCTCTAAAATTTATTAAATTTAATTTTAAATTATTTTTTAATATTATCTAATTAATATATTTACAAAAATAATTTTCTTAACAATGCTCTAATATCAATGCCAAACAAGTCCTAATGATTCAAGTCTATAGTAGATAATAAATAATGAAGCAATCATGCAATATTTTTAAAAAATAAACTCAATTAGGATAATTATAAAATTATTTTATTTTTCTTGCTCCATTATTGTTATATATTGAAAATTTTTACGTGTTATAATAATTTTTTTCTCAATAAATAATTTATTATTGTATATAAAATTTTTCCTTTTAAAATTGAGTAAAATAATTTTTTTTTGGACCTCACTGACTTCATCTCGGCTCCACCCCTAGTCAAATATTTTAAATTTGAATTTTTTTCAATATGAAATAAATATTTAATAGATACTTTTTCACAAGGGATAACGATTTTTCATAGATTCGTTATATATATATATATATATATATATATATATATATATATATATATATATATAAATTTATTTTTTTTGGACCTCACTGACTTCATCTCGGCTCCACCCCTAGTCAAATATTTTAAATTTGAATTTTCTTCAATATGAAATAAATATTTAATAGATACTTTTCCACAAGGGATAACGATTTTTCATAGATTCGTTATATATATATATATATATATATATATATATATATATAAATTTATTTTTTTATATAGTCATAAATGAATGTCATATTTAAGCAATTAACTTTAAAATATATCATTTGTCAGTCAATTTTTATTGTTTTCTGTTGATTTTCATAAGCCAATTGATAAAAAATGTTACTTGATAACGATATTAATTAATTAATATGAAAATAAAAATATAAAAATAATAATTATTTAAAATTTAGTTGAATGGTTTAATTTTTAAAATTTGAAATAAAAAATGATATTGAATATTGGTTCTATTTATTTATATATATATATATGAATTAATTAAAAAATATAAATAATTTACTATTTATTAATACTAAAAAATAAATTTATTTTTCACTTCTCTTGAATATTAAATATAGTACTTATTAAAATTTCTCTCTTTTCATTATCTGATTTAGGTAATTTAATTATTTTTTATATGATTATATTTTTAATTATTTATTATTATTATTTTTTTAAAAACTTTATTATTTGTATATATATTATGCTTCGAGTAATAGATATTTTTATAAAAATTAAAATTTAAAATTATTTAATATTTAGAAAACATAAAATTATCATTAATTTTATTCATTATTTAAAAAAATATATTAATTAATTAAGTAATGATTAAAATAAAAAAAATTCATATTAATGAAATTTTATAATATAATTATAAAAAAATATATAAATTTATATTATTAAAATAAAATAATAAATAATTTATACAACGCATAAATAAAATTAGTAATGTCGATTTCCGATTCGTTCTGCATATAATAACAAGTATGTACATTTTTATTATTAATCTTGTGGTAGAAGTGTTTATAATTTTCAACTCATATACGTCTAAGTCTACTGCTGTGACAACTGACAAGACTATAGTGCCCCACGTTGAAAGGTGATAAATCACAAATGTGTCCGATTGCATAGGTTGCTAAATTATGGTTGAGATTGATTCGATTTGCTCATTAGATTGACATATAAAAATATTAGATTTTAATCAATTTGCAGGCACAAACAATGGGTTCCATTTTCTAAAAAATAAAAAAAAAATTACATTCTAAGCTTTTGATTCTTAGTAGAAATGAGAATGAGCCGAGTTTTTACGAGTATTCGGTCCAATAGAATTTTAATAGAATGGATTTATATTTTAATATATTAAAATTTATTTTTTATTATTATAAATAAATTTATTATTAAGAAAATTTTATTCTAAATATGATTGTAAAATATTGTTATTTAAAATCTAAACCTTAGATAAAATTTTAAATAATATTTTAAATTAAATTACATATTAAAATCTAACTAAATTTATTCTAATAATTATTTATAAAATATATCAAATAATAATAATAATAATATATTATTATTATTATTATTATTATTAACCGAGCTGAATTTGAAAGTTTTACCTATGCTACTCACCATGACTGGCATATCAATCTCTCTCTTCCACCTCCTCCGATTCCTTCTGTGTACCGACACACAGGTTCTAGTCCAAACTTATGCCGGTGAATTGAATTAATATTATCCTTTCCTTATACTGGAATTGTGGCTCTAATTAAATTCTCTCACACCATGCCTTGCCTTCAACGACAATTCAATTTTTCTCTTTATCGGATTTCGACACTTTTAGGTGCTAAATTACTACCTTAATTCATAATAACTACATGTCCTCAAAGAGACTATGCATAAATTGACGACTCAAATTAATATAAATTGGTAAAGAAATTCATTTACAAACACAAAATATATGATAAGACCCATTTATTATATATAAATATCATTTGTTTGTATTTTAGGTTTATAATAGATCAGATCTAGATAAAAATTTTCTTTATTATAATAAAATCAAATGGGCGGCACTACTTACTTGCAATAATAGAGGTGACTCTTGTCATCTTGTATTCATTATTTTCATAGGATAAGATTTTTCTCTTACAATAAAGTTGTTCTTTTTTATAATATAAATAATGAGTCTTTAATGAGTCTCATATGATCATGAGAGATGATATATATATACACCGAAAGATTTAATAATCACTCACTTATATCATGGAGAAGCCTTTTTAATAGGATATGGATTCACATGTATCCAAGCATAAACAAGCAGGAACTATATGGGTTCCATGGCAAACACTTGGTTCCTCTTTCTTCCCCTCTTAACAACCCTTTCACTGCTCCAAGCTACTGCCAAGAAAACTTATATTTTCCACATGAATCATAACTCCAAGCCCCACTCATACTCTACTCACAGTGACTGGTACCAATCCCTCACTTCCACCTCTGATTCCCTTCTCTATACCTACACCACTGCATTTCATGGCTTCGCTGCCTATCTCGACCCTGAAGAAGCCGAATCTCTCAGGAATATGGATTCTGTCCTTAATGTCTTTGAGGATACTCTCTACTCTGTCCAAACCACCCGCACCCCACAATTCCTTGGTCTCAATTCCAACTTCGCATTGAATGATGGATGTAAATTTCAAGAAATTGAACAAGCTACTCATGACGTTATCGTCGGAGTTCTTGACACTGGCGTGTGGCCAGAGTCAAAAAGTTTCGATGACACGGGTTTGCCTGAGATCCCAAAACGTTGGAAGGGAAAATGTAACTCCACAAGCGATTTCGATCACAAACTCTGCAATAAGAAGCTAATTGGAGCTAATTATTTCTTGGAAGGACACAAGAAAATAGCGCCTACGTCCAAGGATATTGCCTCGCCGCGAGACTACGATGGGCATGGAACGCACACTTCTACCACAATTGCAGGTTCGCCCGTGACAAATGCAAGTCTGTTTGGTTTTGCAATAGGCACCGCCCGTGGAATGGCAGTTCATGCCCGACTCTCAAGCTATAAAGTCTGCTGGAGCAGCGGTTGTTCTGGAGTTGATATTATGGCAGGGATGGATAGGGCTATTTTAGATGGTGTAGATATACTCTCTCTGTCGATTGGCAGCAGGAATCCCGAACCTCTTCCATATTTTATTGACCCAATCGCTCTTGCTGGATTCACTGCAACGCACAATGGCATTTTCGTCTCTTGTTCAGCTGGTAACGGTGGGCCTGCAAAATCCACTGTAGCAAACGTGGCCCCATGGCTTTTGACAGTCGGTGCCGGAAGTATAGACCGGAACTTTCCAGCTTATGCCTTGCTTGGTAACAAACAGCGGTTTGCCGGTGTCTCGCTCTACAAAGGACCAGGAATGGGAAGCAAGCCAGCCAGGTTGGTGTATCATAGGGGAGGTAATAGTTCCAGCAATTTATGTTTGCCTGGTACGCTTGAACCGGCTTTGGTGCGTGGCCATGTGGTGGTCTGCGAAGGCTATGATGAGGAGAAAAGTCTGGTGGTGCGCAAGGCTGGAGGGGTTGGAATGATACTAATTGACAGTATAGCTGTGAAGGCGTTGGATACTAACAGTTTCTTGGTGCCCGCCTTGACGGTGGGGAAGAAAGTAGGCGATTTGATTAAGAAGTATGTGAAGACTGAACCTAATCCAACAGTTCTTCTAAGCTTTGGCAAGACAGTGGTAAATGTAAGACCGTCGCCAATTGTGGGATCTTTTAGTTCTCGAGGGCCGAATCTGGTGACACCACAGATCTTGAAGCCGGATATTATAGCTCCTGGAGTTAACATCCTAGCTGCATGGTCTGAGGCCACAGGTCCATCAGGCTTGAAGGAGGATTACAGAAGGACAAAGTTCAACATTATTTCAGGTATTTATGTTGCCTAGCTTCTTTAGCATTCATCTACTTACATAAAAAGGATCCACTCTAATTGTTGATGATGGTAGATAAAATATAAGTCCATGGTATTTTCAGGGACATCCATGGCATGCCCACATGCAAGTGGAATAGTTGCGTTGCTCAAAGCTGCACATCCAACTTGGAGTTTAAGTGCTATTAAATCAGCTCTCATGACCACAGCCTACACTGTCGACAACACCAACTCTCTTATACGGGATGCCGCAACTGGTATATCTTCAAATCCATGGGCATATGGTTCTGGTCATGTGGATCCAAAGAAAGCTCTTTCTCCAGGCCTGGTTTATGATATCTCCACAGAAGATTACATAAAATTTTTGTGTTCATTGAATTATCCTCTCAAAATTATCCAGGCAATTACCAATGAAAACTCTAATCCCTGTTCTAAAGCATTTAGTGATCCTGGTGAACTCAATTACCCATCATTCTCAGTCTTGTTTGGAAACAAGACAGTTGTTCAGTACACTCGGGAATTGACAAATGTGGAGGCTGCCAAGTCTACTTACAAAGTGAAAGTGATTAGACCATCGAATGTGGCAGTAACAGTGAAACCAACCGAGCTAGTTTTCAATAATATTGGAGAGAAGAAAAAATACAGAGTGAGATTTGTGGCAAAGAAAAATTCCAAGACAGTAGGTGGAGTTGCATTTGGTTCAATTGTCTGGGGAAATGTTAAAAACCAAGTTAGCAGCCCAGTTGCATTTAAATGGCCATAATTTATAAGCTCTCCTTGTCTGTTCTTGCTCCATTACCAGTAGGGTATTGGTGATCAGTCCCTTATTGGGTTGTTCTGTTCCTGGTTTTTCATTATTAATAATACGTTGCTGCTTTGAGAAAATGGAATTTCATTTCCCTAATCCTTTCAGTATATCCACAATGTATGCCAAAGTGAGGGATTCATTATTATTCCATTGAAGAATTTTTGGTGTAAGTAAATATTGCTGAGGTGCAAGATAAAAAACTGAGAGAAGTAGCAAATAGCTGAGCTGAAAATACTCACTAGAGAATTTAAATACTTAAATCTGTCGTATTAGAGTCGAGTCTGATATTTAAAAATATAGATCTTTTACTTTCATTAGAGTTGATAAGGGTATGCATGCAGTCATGTACGCAAAAATTTAATTTAGAAGGTTAAATTAAAATATATGATTTATTAATCACTTATTTAGATATTGATCGATCAAGTTAATTTATTATCATTAATAATGATAATTTTGTGATAATTAATTGATATTATTGTTTCATAACTGTTGACCCCGTGTAGCTCAAAATGAGCATTGGTTTTGATGATAACAAAACTCAAAGAGAATCTATCTAACCTAACCTCAAAGTGATGTGTAGATTCTTTGACTTATGCATAAAGAACCTTTGAAGTTGCATCTAAGAAGAAAAGATACTCAAAGGCATTCCAAGAAAAAGACTATGGAAATCAAGACTCAAAGTAAAGGTATGAAAAGCATAGTGTTAGAGTCTTAGGTCTTTTTGTGAAAAAGAATAGATGAGAATTTAGTCATATGAAGCTCAAAAATGAAAATTTGTTTTCTGATTACTTTTTCTCATCATGACCTTGAACACAACTATTGAAACATTTTTTAAAGGTCTAAATCATTTTACATTGCAAGTTGAGACATGCAGCTGTTGACTTAGTTTCCTAACTGGTTTGCTAATATTTTCGGTTTGCTAATATGTTTACTAAAAACATTAGTTTGCTAATCATGCTAGTCGCTCAACTAAGACAAAAGGACAAAATAACGGGTATTTTGTCTTGGGCAGTGTGTATAACGTTCCAAAAGGGTTTCAAACGGTCTAAAATGATTTGGGACTATAAATACACCTTCTTCACTCCATTTACATTTAATGAAAGCTTACATTTGATCTCCAACATTGATTTTCCATTTATTGCTTTCATTCAAGAGCTTTAAAGATTTTGAGCTTCCATTGGCAAATCAACTCATCTCTTCTTTATAGTTTGATTTGTATTGAGTAAGAGTGAGTGTTGAAATATTGAATTGCATTCAAGAGAGGTTGTACAAGCACCTATTGAAGCTTGAGAGAGTTAGTGCTTGTGATAGCACTTGTGAAGGTTTCAAGCTACCTTGGTGTGAAAGCTTGGTGTTGAAAAATTGTAAAGGGCTTTTGGTCTCTTGCCTTCAAAAGAGCAAATAGTGGAGAGAAGACTCAAAGAGGGTTCTTTGAGAGAGTGGATGTAGGCTAGTTGCCGAACCACTATAAAATCCTTGTGTTTGAGTTCTCTAACCGTACCACTTTACTTTTATGCAATTTAAATTTCTTTTCTCATATACATGATAGTGAATGTTGGTTAAATAGATTGAGTTGATAAATTTGTGGACATATTGAGTGACTTGAGAAAATTAGTTGATGAATGCTTTGTTAGAGAATGCCATATACATTGATTAAGAATTGAATTGCAACTTAGAAACACATTGTTGAAGCACATATTACTTTCTCTTTATATAGAAGAATCACATAGTTGAACAAAGCCACAATTTTTCATTAGGCTATAAGCAAGGGCCGAAATTGTTAAAGTCCAATTCACCCCCTCTTGGACTATTTTGGGACAACAAATTGGTATCGAGCTTGACTCTCTTGCTTAGGTATTACAACCTTAGAGTGATCCATAATGGCTAGTTCATCTAGTAATACCGCCAGATACCGCACCTTTAGTTGAAGGCTACTCAATCACTAGACCACCACTTTTCAATGGCAATAATTATTCATTTTGGAAAGTAAGAATGAGAAATTTCATACAATCTGTAGATATTGATGCATGGAGAATTATTAAAAATGGTCCACATGTTCCTCAAAAGAATGGTACTGGAACTACAAAAGTTCCAAAACATGAAGATGAATATGATGACAATGATTGGAAGAAAATCTCTATAAATGCTAAAGCTATTAATATTTTGCATTGCTCACTTTACCTTCATGAATACAATCGTGTTTCAGGATGTCAATCGCTAAGCAAATTTGGGATAAGCTTGAAGTGACTTATGAAGGAACTGATGTTGTTAAAGAGTCCAAAGCAAACCTTCTGATTCGAGATTATGAGTTGTTTGAAATGAGGCCAGGAGAATCAATTGCGGATATGAGTACAAGGTTTACTGATCTTGTAAATCTTCTCAAAGCATTGGGTAAAAAATTTGAGGAAGCTGAACTTGTGAAGAAAATTCTTAGATCACTTCCAAAGTCTTGGGAAGCAAAGACAACAGTTATCCAAGATACCAAAGATTTCAAAACATTCACCTATGATGAACTCATTGGTTCTCTCATTGCACATGAGATGGTATACAAGAAAGATGAAGTTGAAAATGAGCAAAAGAAGAAGAAAAGCATTGCTCTCAAATCAAACAAGGATGAAGATAAGAAGAAAGGAGTTGCATTCAAAGTTGACTCAAGTGACAACTCAAGTGCTTCAAGTGAAGATGATGATGAAATGGCTATGCTTGCAAGAAAATTTAAAAGAGCTTTCAAGAAAGGAGGAAGCAAATACAAGAAATTCTTGAAAAAGTACACTCCCAAGGATAAGCACTTCAGAGATTCAAAAGAAGAAATTGTATGTTATGAGTGTCACAAACCTGGACATATCAAGCCCAAATGTCCATTGCTCAAAAAGAAGAAAGGAAAAGAAGATAGGAGCAAGAAAGCTATGAAAGTAGTATGGAGCAACAGTGAAGAGTCTTCAAATGATGAATCAAGTGACAAAGAGGCTGCTCTTCTTTGTTTGATGGCATGTGAGGAGAAAGTTGAGAGCTCACAAAAAGAAGAAGAAAGCGACAATGAGGTAAATTCTTATGAATCTCCTAATGTAGAAGAACTTGAACTTGCATTTGCTAGAGTATATGATGAGTATAGAAATTACAAGAGAAAGTGCACTAAAATGAATTTAGAGATTGAATCATTGAGATCACAAAATATTGCCATGTCCAATGTGTATAAAGAAAATGAATTTTACAAAGGACAAATTGCCATGTTTAAAGAACTAGATCTAGAGTTGAAAATCTCAAAAGATACTTGTGAAATGCTCATTGAGAAAAATAAAGTTCTTGAAACTAAAGTAGAGTCTTTGACAAATGATTTGGCAAAATTTACAAAAGGAAAAGAAACTCTAGATGTACTTCTTGGAAACCAAAGAATTTCGAGTGAAAAATATGGAATTGGTTTTGATGGTTACATGAACTATGACAAATATAAGAATCATTTCATTAAAGCATCTACATCTTCCTTGCCTAATGTTACATGTTATTATTGCAATAAAAGATGTCATATGATTAGCTCTTGTGCATTTAGGAAAGGTTATCTTAAGATAAAGAAGGTATGGGTACCAAAGGGAACCTTACCTAAGGTCACTAACCCCCAAGGACCCAAAGTTGCTTGGGTACCTAAAGTTAAATGATTAAATTTCAGGTTTGTTGCAAAGGGATGAAGGAAAGTGATAAATGGTACATAGATAGTGGTTGTTCAAAGCACATGACTGGTGAAAAAGACAAGTTTTCAAAAATTGCAATGAAAGATGGAGGATATGTAAAATTTGGAGACAAAGGGAAAGGAAAAATAATTGTAAATGGCACAATTGGCACCAAACCTTGTATTGAAGATGTATCGCTTGTTGAAGGTTTGAAATACAACTTGCTAAGTGTAAGCCAACCGTGTGATAAAGGCTTTGAGGTTTTTGAAAAGAAAATATAATATAAAGTCAAGAAATGGAACAAGTTGATGACAAAGATGAGGAAACTCAAGGAGAAACTACAATAGATGTCCATGATGCCAATGAAGATCAAATTAATGAAGAATTGCCAAATTTGGAAGAACTACAAGTAAATGAGCCCCAACATGAAGATTTACCTAAAGAATGGAGATTCCATAGAAACCATCCTCAAGAAGATATTATTGATGATCCATCTCAGAGGATGATGACTAGAGCACAATTGAGAAGATATTTTGGTAATGTTGCTTTGTTTCACAAATTGAACCTAAATGTTTTGAAAATTCTCAAAATGATGAAAGTTGGATTCTTGACATGCAAGAATAACTAAATCAATTTGAGAGAAATAAAGTTTGGAATTTAGTGCCTAGACCAAAAGATCATTCAATTATTGGTACTAAATGGGTTTTTAGAAACAAAATGGATGAAAAAGGCAATGTTGTTAGAAACAAAGCTAGACTAGTGGCTCAAGGCTACAACCAAGAGGAAGGGATTGATTTTGATGAAACCTTTGCTCTGCTAGAATTGAAGCTATTAGAATGTTGTGTACCTTTGATTGTTACAAGGATTTTATGCTTTATCAAATGGATGTCTAGAGTGCATTTTTAAATGGTTATATTGATGAGGAAGTGTATTTTGCACAACCTGCATGCTTTGAAAATCATGAGCATCCAAATCATGTTTATAAACTTACTAAAGCCTTATATGGTTTAAAGCAAGCTCCTAGAGCATGGTATGAAAGGCTTAGTAAATTCCTTTTACAAAATGATTTTCAAAGAGGCAAAGTGGATACAACACTTTTTGTTAAGAAGCATCATAATGATATGCTCATTGTGCAAATTTATGTTGATGATATAATTTTTGGTGCTACTAACGAATCTCTTTGCAAGAAATTTTCTAAGATTATGCATAATGAATTTGAAATGAGCATGATGGGTGAGCTCACATTCTTCCTTGGACTTCAAATTAAACAAATGAAAGATGGCATCTTCATAAATCAATCAAAGTACATCAAGGATATGCTAAAGAAATTTAAGATGGAAAATTTGAAGAGCATGGGCACTCCTATGAGTTCAACAATTAAAATGGACAATGATGAAAAAGGTAAAGAAGTAGATACCAAGCTTTATAGAGGTATGATTGGCTCTCTTTTGTATCTTACTGCATCTAGACCAGACATACACTTTAGTGTTTGCTTGTGTGCAAGATTTCAATCATGTCCAAAAGAATCCCATCTAAGTGCAGTTAAACGGATTTAAAGATATCTCATAGGCTCACAATCCATTGGTATATGGTATCCAAAATGCGAATCATTTAATCTTGTTGGCTATAGTGACTCTGATTTTGGAAGTAGATCGATGTAAAAGTACCTCGTGTACTTGTCAATTTCTTGGTCTTGCACTAGTTTCTTGGCACAAGAAGAAACAAACTTCGAGCTTTATCTACAACCGAGGCGTAATATATATAGCCGGTAGTTGTGTTGCTCAAATTTTATGGATGAAACAACAATTGGAAGATTTTGGTTTAAAATACAATCTTGTTCCAATTAGGTGTGACAACACAAGTGCCATAAACTTGGTCAAAAATCCAGTCCAACATTCAAGAACTAAACATATTGAGATTAGACATCATTTTATTAGAGATCATGTTCAAAATGGAAATATCAAAATAGAGTTTGTTGCCTTTGACAATCAACTTGCTGACATTTTTACAAAGCCTCTTAATGAAGAAACCTTTTGTAGAATTAGAAGGTAAATTGGTATGTGTGAATCACTTGCTTAAAATCTAAGTCATAATAACTTCATGTATCTACATTTTATTAAATGTTTAATTGATCTGCTGTGATATTAGTTTGATAAAAAATCATTAAAGCATATTAGCTGACTTGTTTATTTACTCGCGAAATTATTTTACTAGGTTGTATGCTAATATTGCGTGACGAAAATTAGTTTGCTATATCTTGTACTGTTCAAATTTCAAATGTAAAGGTGATTGTTCTTGAAATTTTTCTCGCATGTTCAAAGAATGCATTTATCTTTTTTTTGATATTGCATTCTCAGTGCTGTGTCAGTCATATAAAAATGTTTATATGTGCATATAGGGACAGATAAACTTGTTTGAAATATATAATAAAATAAAGAGTAAGAAACCTGGTTCAGTTGAAAGTACAGTGACACTGAAAAGCTGGACTCAAGAGGACTTAAATCCTCCGCCACACGAAACCTCACGCGTTCTCTCTCTCCTCAGACGATTGCCGCCACCTCTCAAAAAACCATACCCGATACCTTTTTCAAAGTAAGCATATCCTAACTCACCGAAAATCTCAATTTTTTCTTCCTCTTTTCACTCACCGAAATACCATTACCCGATTTCATTTTGTCTCAATGGCTCGCAAAACGAAAATCCCCGTTGTTCTGCCGCTTCATCTTCTCGTCGCATCCGACAATGCTCCTGCCGCGCATTACTAAGAAAATGAAAGGTAAGCAAAATGTGCCAAATCTAAATCGGTTAGTGAGTCTTCTCACTCGCCCAAAGGTGTCAAACACCTAAATCCACACCGTAAAAGAAAAAGGCGCATAAGCAAGGGACTGATGCTCAAAAGAAAATGGGTATCGCAAAGCTTTGGTTCAAGTGGATAAAGCATCGTTGGATTGCAAATTCATCAAATGGGAGAACTTTAATCGTAAACTTTCACTTTAAAGAGCTTTTGAATTTCAAGGTTGGTTGGGTGTCCGTGAATGCGCAAATGAATATTACCCTAGGCTTGTACAAGAATTTTATAGAACCTTGCGACCGTTGATGATGAGGATCGATTTGAAGTCATTTTGAATACAAATACATATAGTGTCTCGTTGAATTGATAGCCACGCTTTAAATTTGCCCAATGATGGAAATAGAATTTCCACACATAAGGATGTTGCTAGAGTAGCAGGTTTTAATCTGGTTGAGTTTGAGAATGAGGTATTTCCTGCTAGCACTCCCAAAAATGAGAAATCCACCAGTACCAAAGCCCTCCAGCATATCAAAATTATTCACAAGATGGTAAACTATGTGTTCTCATCCAAACCGCAGTTATGGCTATCTGAGTCACTTGGACATGTGTATTATGTGGCACATTGTGAGTAAAGTTAGGTTGAATTTAGCCTACTTAATTTTCAAAAACATGTGCAAAGCCTATGGAATTGGCAAACTGCCCTATGCACACTTGTTGACTGCTGTGTTTAAAGAGCTAGAGGTGAATGTCACTAAGGAAAGCTCTAGGGCTGACTTGATAGTGCTTAGAGAAATACATTCAGACACTGATGGGAGAAAGACCAGATTTGAAAAGGGTGGTTCCTCCTCTGCTAAAGTTGATTCTGGTTCTGCTAATGAAGTTTTGACTGAAATTCAAGGGCTAAGAGCTACTGTTAATGAACATTTTAGCTCAACAACTCAATCTCTTGATATTCTCAGAAAATTTGTAGATGTTGTTGACTATAAAGTGAGTCACCTACTCACTCAAAATGAGGAGTTAAAGAAGTTGATAATGGACCTTCAGCAGGCCAAGGAAATTGCAGCTCCAACTAAAGTTGAGGCTGCTACTCAGGTTTCTACTGATAAGGGAGAAAGCAGCAAGGTTGAAGAGCCTCCTGAAAGTGGTCAAGTTGCTGAAGCTGAACTTGAACCTGTGGTAGATGCCCATGATGAGCATGCTTCTGACCATGATGCACCTGAGATTGATCCTACAGCTGATGTACCCACTGCACTTGATGATCCCAAGGTTGTAGAAGCTTTAATTGAGTTACACAAGGAAGTTTAAAAGGTTCTAGAATCTGAACCCATTGTTGAACCTCCTCCTGCTCCACTAGTTGAGACTGCTGCTGTTCCTACACAGCACCAGGAACCTTCCCTTAAAGACCACCAAGCTAGTGCTCAAACTCAGCTATCTGCAGCTGCTGTCCCTGCAGCCACGAGAGGTAAGAAAAGGTACAAGTCCACCATGTCCAATCCCTATCAGACCTTGGCAGCTGCTCTTGAACCACCTTCTGAAGATGATGAGGCCGAGCTAGATGATCAAGTGGCTGACCAACCACCTCCGGCCCCTGTTATTAAACTGCCTAGGAAGAAAATGGTGCCTACAAAATCCACTCGCAGGAGTAAAAGACTTAAATAGCATCTCATCTGGATTTTTAGTTTACTGATTGCATATTTAGTTTACTAGGATGTTTACTGATATTGGTTTTTAGTTTGCTACTGTCTATCTTACTGCATTTACATTTTGGCTCACATGATTCTTTTTGGGTACTTTCTCTGCTTTCCTTTTGATTGATGACAAAAAGGGGGAGAATGGTTATGATGGATATGTGAATATGTGTTGATATATATACTTGTGTGGAAATGTGGTGATAGTGAATATATGTTGATATATATACTTGTGTGGAAATGTGGTGATATATATACGTGATGATACTTGTGTTGCTGGATATATGTTTATATTTATAATTAATACTTGTGAAGTGTGAATATATTTTATATAGCATAATTTCAGGGGGAGCTTATGAACAGAAAATGGATTTCTTGGATATTATGTGCATATATTTAGGGGGAGCATTTTCGGTATACTATACTTGGATTTACATACTCACATATATTCTCACACACTTTTATTTTTGACTGATTGATTCAGTTGAGTTTTGTCATCATCAAAAAGGGGGAGATTGTTGACCCCGTGTAGCTCAAAATGAGCATTGATTTTGATGATAACAAAACTCAAAGAGAATCTATCTAACCTAACCTCAAAGTGATGTGTAGATTCTTTGACTTATGCATAAAGAACCTTTGAAGTTGCATCTAAGAAGAAAAGATACTCAAAGGCATTCCAAGAAAAAGACTATGGAAATCAAGACTCAAAGCAAAGGTATGAAAAGCATAGTGTTAGAGTCTTAGGTCTTTTTGTGAAAAAGAATAGATGAGAATTTAGTCATATGAAGCTCAAAAATGAAAATTTGTTTTCTGATTACTTTTTCTCATCATGACCTTGAACACAACTATTGAAACATTTTTTAAAGGTCTAAATCATTTTACATTGCAAGTTGAGACATGCAGCTGTTGACTTAGTTTCCTAACTGGTTTGCTAATATTTTCGGTTTGCTAATATGTTTACTAAAAACATTAGTTTGCTAACCAGTTTGCTAACTGCGAGCTGCTCAACTTCGCACAAAAGGACAAAATAACGGGTATTTTGTCTTGGGCAGTGTGTATAACGTTCCAAAAGGGTTTCAAACGGTCTAAAATGATTTGGGACTATAAATACACCTTCTTCACTCCATTTACATTTAATGAAAGCTTACATTTGATCTCCAACATTGATTTTCCATTTATTGCTTTCATTCAAGAGCTTTAAAGATTTTGAGCTTCCATTGGCAAATCAACTCATCTCTTCTTTATAGTTTGATTTGTATTGAGTAAGAGTGAGTGTTGAAATATTGAATTGCATTCAAGAGAGGTTGTACAAGCACCTATTGAAGCTTGAGAGAGTTAGTGCTTGTGATAGCACTTGTGAAGGTTTCAAGCTACCTTGGTGTAAAAGCTTGGTGTTGAGAAATTGTAAAGGGCTTTTGGTCTCTTGCCTTCAAAAGAGCAAATAGTGGAGAGAAGACTCAAAGAGGGTTCTTTGAGAGAGTGGATGTAGGCTAGTTAAGCCTAACCACTATAAAATCCTTGTGTTTGATTTCTCTAACCTTTACCTCTTTACTTTTATGCAATTTAAATTTCTTTTCTCATATACATGATAGTGAATGTTGGTTAAATAGATTGAGTTGATAAATTTGTGGACATATTGAGTGACTTGAGAAAATTAGTTGATGAATGCTGTGTTAGAGAATGCCATATACATTGATTAAGAATTGAATTGCAACTTAGAAACACATTGTTGAAGCACATATTACTTTCTCTTTATATAGAAGAATCACATAGTTGAACAAAGCCACAATTTTTCATTAGGCTATAAGCAAGGGCCGAAAAATTGTTAAAGTCCAATTCACCCCCCTCTTGGACTATTTTGGGACAACAATAACTATTAAAACAAAAACATTTAATGAATATATATATATATATATATATATATATATATATATATATATATATATATATATATATATATATATAGTGATAAAAATAAATACTTTAATTTTTTTAATAAAATTGACTTACTAAATATTGTATGGAATTGCTATTAATTCAAAAATACATTAAATATTTAATGTTATGAATTAGTAAACTTAAAATATTTGGTGACCTAAAATTAAAAAGCTTGTTAAATTTATTATTTCAAATCTTTTCTTTTTTCAAAACAATTCATGAAACCACAAAATTAATTAAAATTATAAATTAAATAAAATAAATTACATGGTTCTAATGAAAAAAAAAAAAAAAACTTTTTTATAACTTTAGTATGAAGAAATTTCAATAATGGAGAGATTTCAATAACAACAATGAAATTATGAGAAGAAAATACTATATTAAAATTTTAAACCGATGAAAAAATGATAAGAGAACTATATGCTAGACTTCTCTTTGATGATTTTATCCAATAATTTAAATTTCAAATAATAAAAATTGCTGATTATGATTTTATTGATAGAAGAAAAGGATAAAATAAAATTGATGGAGAGGAAGAGGTTAAGAAGCAATATAAATTTATTTATTATTTTTTTATTCAAGAGAGTTAATGTAAAGTTTAGATTAAAGGACTATTTTCTTAATAAAATAAAACTTCAAAGAATTAATTATTTTATATTAAAAATAGAGTTAAAGATATTTAGATATTTTTGTTATAATTAATGGTAAATTAGACGAAGGGATCATTAATTTTATATATATATATATAAAGTTAAGACTAAAATGTTGATTTTACTAAATTTTAGAGATTATATTATAATTTATCTTAAAAATACTTATTTTTTTTAAACTATTATTATATTCATAAAAAATTTTAAAATTTTAAGGGGGCGAGGTCTGTCACTGACTGCATATAGTATGATATAGAATATGAGGATGATGAAATAGAAGAAGTAGATGAAGATAATGAGGATGAGGAAAGGGAAAGAGACTTTAAAGGAAAAAAAAAATTAAGAAAATGATAAGTGTAAGAGACAAGCGTAAGTTATTACGTTTCACATCGAGTAGGAATGGATTGAAAAAAAAGATTTATTCAGCCCTAGTTTCAGGGCAGAACTAGAAATTAGTCTTTGAGAAGGTTAAAAATAAATATTAAAAAGAAATTAAATAAAATTTTGATAAAAATAAAATATATAATTTTAAGAGATAAAAAAATTAAATAATATAAAAATATGAACAAAATTTACATAGAAGTACAAAGGCCACTACAGAAATAAAAATATAATTTAAAAAAAAAAAAATTAAAAATTTTAGAGGGACAAATAATAATTTTTTTTGAAAAAATACTAAAGTTTATAGGTAAAATTATAATTTTGAAAATTGCAACAATGCATTACAAGGCTATATAGGCATTAGATAGAGCGTAAATGAGTGAGTCTTATAAGCTGCCGAGATTTGATTAATTAAATATTCAGTTTAATTTTATTTTTTTAATAATAAGTCAAGATTAAATTTGAGTTCAATTTTTAAGTTCGTTGTTTAATTAATAAGCTAATATCAAATTTTATAATTCTGGCTTGTTTATAAGCTAATGAGTTAATTCGAGAGTAAACTCATTAAATAGTCTCGTGAATATATTTATTTGTAAAAATATTTTTGTTACTTATTATATTTCATTATATTATAAATATATATTATTTTATTATAAATATTCTAAAAATAATATATTATTTAAAATCATGATATAATTAATATATAATATATAAAATATATTTATTAAATATAGTTATTTGTAATTTAAATTTAATTTTTTTTTATCAAAATTAACTTTTTAATATGAGATTTAATTAAAATTATGTAGTTTAAACTTCATATTTGTAAACTTACAGCTTACTATATAAATGAGTCGAGTTATTAATAAACTATTCGATAATCAGTTCGATAAAAAACTTTGTTTAGCTCAGCTCGTTTAGAGCTCGTTTTCTAAACGAGCCAAGCTTATAAATATTTGACTCGAGCTCAACTCGAATTTGAAAAAATTTTAATCAGCCAAGTTTAAATTTTTTAAAACTCAACTTGACTCAGTTTGTTTATACTCTAACATCAGGAAACATTATTTTTTAAATTTGGTAAGCAAACATGCGAATGCCACATTATTTTATTTGGTAAGTGTTATAATTAATTTATAAACACCACGTGCCATTTATTTTATAAACTTGATAAATTTAATATTTTTTTAAATATAATTAAAAATTAAATTTCCACTTAATATATAATGAATTCTTCTCTCTATCAGGGCAGAAGCCATAACATTTTATTTGAGATTAATCGTAATAAATCAATAATTATTATATACATATATATATAATAAAAATACCATAACATATTAAATTATAAGAATTATCAATTTAAAGTTATTATAACAAATCTTTATAATATAATTATTACAAAATTATAATTTTAATTATTATAGAACTTCATAATATAAATTATATTATTTAAAAAATAAAAATAAGTCAGAATTAAAATATTACATCAAATTCTTATATAAAATTCATAGATCAAAAAGCCAAAAAATAAATATAAATTCCAAAGCATAAGAATAAGAAAAATAAATCATTAAGATATATGAAATTAGAGATTATTAAAATAATAAGGTAAATATATCATATAAAAATAAGTATATAATTAAGTTGATCAATAAAAAAATTAGCATTAGAGTTGAAATCACTAATTTTATCTACTTGTACATATGTAAATAAAATATATTTTTTTAATTAAAATGAAATAAACAGAGAAAGCAAAATAAGAGAAAAGATAAAGAAAAAAGTTATATTTAGAGGGAGAATAAAAATAAAAATAGAAAAAACTTGTATGATTTTAAAATGTGTGATTGGAAATTATTATATTAATTTATATTTAATTTTTATCAAATAATGATTGCTAATCAAATTTTAATTTGTAAATATAAAAGTTTAAATAATTATTTTTTAATTGAACTTTTGTACTTATTTAATGACAACCAAATAATTTTAATGTTTCAATTTAAATCATAATATATAAATTATACTCCCTCTATACTAAAAAAATAGGCTTATTTCCTTTTTTTTTTTAATCTGTTCCAATTTACAAGCAACTTTCATTTTTAAAATAGTATTTTATTTATTAACTTACTAAAATACCTCTATTTAATATGCATTGAAAATATAAAATTTATTAGTTCTAAAAATAATTTAATAATATGAGTTATTTAATTTTAAATGAAGTAATATAAGTGGTGGGTATATTAGAAAAAGACCAAGCAAAATTTATTATTTTAACTATATTAACTATATTTTCTTAATCATGTGAGAATAGAAATAAACTTATCTTTGTGGGAGGAGGGGGTAAATTATTAGAGACCAATAGAAATTTGAGGGATAAATTAATGAAAAATAAAAATTTAGTATACTTATTTAATATTTTTTTTATAAATATTTATAGAGACTAATATAAATTTTGGGAGATTAATTAATGAAATAATAAATTGTATTGTATATATTAAAATATTATTATTTTTTTTTAGTGGGGCTAAGGGTATTGCTCTTTATTTTCTCTGACATTTACGATAAACATATACAGATGATATATAATAAGATTGATTATAATAATTATTAATTTTTAAATGAGATTTATAGACATGTTAAAGTAAAATTATTATAGTAATAGTTAGCATTAATGTCACCCAAAAAAAGTAAAGACATTTTTTAACATCCACTATGTTACTTAATTTTAAACATATGTTCCCATCGAAAGTCATTTAACATCCTTCTTTTTAGAAAGTCATTTAAAGGTTGCTTTTATTATTTTAAGTGACATTTTTAAAAATATCATTATAAAATGTTGATTTGTAGCTGCCTTTTTCTCTAACCTTCTTCCTTTCTTTCTCTTCTTCTTCTTCTTTTCTTGTGAACTTTTTAGGTGGCCACTAATAAGTATTTTCACTAGTGATTAGCCTCTCTTTTTTTTTTTTTTCAATCTCTAAATCTATTCCAAAATCTCAATGTCTAAATCTTTATCATTTTAGAACGTATCTATGTTTGTACTCAGTTTATTCATTTTTTACTTTTTATATTTTTTTCAATCTCTAAATCTATTCTAAAATCTCAATCTCTAAATTTGTATCATTTTAGAATGTATTTGTGTTTATACTCGGTCTATTCTTATTGATAGATCTAAATTTATCTATTCTTTTAGGAGGATTTAGCGTCTTGTCTTCTACTTACATTTGATATTTTCTCTTTTGTAAGATTTTTTTTATTATTATTGAGTTGTTAGGTATTTTATTTCATTATTTAAGCAGTGTAATGATATAAGGTACATATTTTTCTTTATGAGTATATCAAAGTTAGATGATTTCCAAATCAAGCTAGTAGAAAAACTGTGGAGTCAAACACTAATAGATTACTAAAGATTGGAGCTTGCTTTCAATCAAATGGCTAAATTAAATACTTTATCGATACAATCAAATCAAGACAATTATTATTATATTTTGTATAAATAATTTATTATTTTTTTTAATACAAAATTGTAGTACTATAAAATTTTATACTTAAAAGAGTTATATTCTATCTCCATTTAATGAAATCTTTTTCTTTTATTTTCTAAAAAAAAAAGGTTATTTGGTGTAGTGATCAATTAATGCATCCCAACGGAGTTTGTGTCCAACATGGTCATGTTGACTATAGCCGAGAACATACCAAGCCAGGTACATTGCAGACATATCTGCATTGCTGAGACTTTTATACCAAGAAGAGGAATTAATTGATTGGCTTTGGCTATCATCTTTTTCCTCATAGACAAGATGGACTCCAACCCTTTTAACTTCACCCGGAGGCATACCTACTACCACAACCACTTCATCGCCATCTTCCAATTGATCCACATACTTCCAATGGCTTAACCATAGATTACATGCTTGCTCTCCTGGAATCTCATAGAACGTTGGGCTGTAATTCCAGAATAAGCCCTTAGTTCTGTTCGCCATATGTGTGAAAGGAGTACAAAAAAATCTTATCATTGGAACTCAGATTTGCAGATTGATCAAATGCATATACAACGCATAAATTCAACCCAATAATCGTACGCCCTTGAATATGATTCACAATGAAAGAAATTTTAGGCCCTGCATTTTGGTAACTGTACCATCCTGGAATCTCACTCCCTGGAAGATAAATACTAAATATTCCACGTTCATGCAAGACCTGTGTCATTGGAATCAAAATATATATCAAACGAGTTAATCATAAAGTGCACCTATTTTATTTTATTTTATTTTTATGTATAAATGATTTGATTTTGGTTTAAAAAAATATAAAATTGTTTTTTTCAGTTTGGATTAAAAATTACTCTAAACTGCACCAAACCCAACCATACACAGCCCTACATGGAATTTTGTAGGAATTTAGAAAGGATGAATAGAACCTGAAGCGAAGTTGTTCTTAGAGTTCCTGTTAAGCAATTGACCATTTGCACCTGAAAGCTTTCCATGGATTCCACATTGAACATGCTCAAAGCACTGATCATTTCCATGTCAATGTTTCTTATGGGTTGTAATTTGAATGCACCTTCAACCTCAACAAGATTCTCACAGCCATAATATCTGAAAATCAAACTTCTGTACAAGTTAGGTAAATTTGTAATTCGTTGCAGTGATCTACAGTTGTTGACATCCTCCAAAGATGGAGGAAGCTCAGGAAGATATTGCAATTTTTCGCAGCGGTCCAACAGAAGAGATCGAAGCAAAGTGAGGCTGTTAATACTTTCTGGTAGAGTATGAATGGGGTTACCACCTAGATTCAAATGTTGCAAGGAAGGTAGCATGCTAAGATCCTTGGGAATATGATCGTGTGACAGATTACAATTAGCAAGGCTTAGAGTTACCAAAGACCTTGGTAAAAAAGGTGAATGAAAATTTCATGGATTTTGAGCCTTTTCTTGGTGATGACCAAGAATGGAAGGCTGAATGCCATGATGTAGCACAAAAGAAGTTGAGTTTCCTTGCGTCTTCTGAGGTAGATTTTGGTTGATTAATGAAAATACCATCAACAACGCGAACCTTCAAATTCATTTCTGCTAGCTCTTTGGGTAGTGTGAGTTCTAAGCAACCAGACAAAACTAGTTCCTCAAGTGATTTCAAGCTTGCGATTTCCCTCGGAAGCTTCTTGAGACTCTTGCAATCTCTTAGATTTAATAAAACTATTTTCTGGAGCACTTCAATAGATTTATCAATCTCAACCAAGTTTATGCAGTCTTGGAGTATCAATCTCTCAAGATTAGGAAGTCCTCTGAAGTTGGGGGTTGTAACAAGAAAATGCGAATGGCTGACGTTCAGGATCTTCAAGTTTGGAAGATTCTGAAAATGGATGAATGAATGAAAGAAGCAATCAACCAATACTAAATCAGATTCTATTTATAATTCAGAAACCAAAAGAAGAAGAAGAAGAAGAAGAAGAAAAAGGAGGAGGAGGAGGAGGAGAAGGAGGAAGTAAGCATCATACCCTGTTCCTTTCCCAAAGAAATTTGAGATTGCTATTTGGCATGTCAAGAACAGCTAGCTTGTCCAGATCAAAACTGGCTGGTATATATTTCAGAGAAAATCCACGCCAACTCAACCATACCAAATTTTTAGGGAAATCTTCATAGCTTCCTTTGACTTTTACATTGCAAAGTTGGAGTAATTTAAGCCCCTTCATCTTTGCCAGTCCTTCTATCTTCAATTCCACCTCATTTGGTGGGCGGAAAGCAAGGGCCTTCACTGTTTCAGAACCCTGCTCTGGTGCAAAAAAATGTTAGATTATATAATCAAGTACAAAGATATAAAAAAAAAAAAACTTGAATATAATGTATCTATCTCTTACAGTATTTTCTTTCAAGACAGTAACTGCATCCCTATGGTTCCACAATCTGCTGCGTTTTCCAGGATTTTCAGTCGATTCTTGGCGAACAATTTCTCGTCCCATGTCTCTTATTAGCTGATGCATCATTATCTGCTCGTGTTCACTGACTGTTATAAGACACCTATCAATGAGATTCTGAAGCCCATCAACTGTGTAGAAACCACAATCATCTAGTATTTTGACTACATAATCTTTATCCATTCCCACGAAAAAGCAAGCTATGTTGAGGAATATGTCTTTATCATGATCATCTTGAAGAGAATCACAACTTATTTTCAGAATTTTGAATCTTGCTATCGAGGATTTCTTCCAACTTTGTTAATTTACTTTCCCATATATCTACACTTTTTCCTCGAAGTGAAGAACCCAAAACCTGAAGAGCTAATGGTAGTCCTCTGCAGTAGTTTACTACCCTTTTAGAGAGCTTGACAAAACCTTCAGGAGGTTGGTCTTGGCCAAATGAATGCCAGCTAAAGAGCTGCATTGATGGATCATCATCCAATTCCTTAATTTTAAGTATCCAGCAACCTTCATAATCAACATTAAGCAAACTTGCATATCTTGTTGTTATGATTATTTTACTTCCTGGGTATAACCATTTCTGCATACCAATGATGGCATTGAATTGATCGATTTGATCGACATCATCAAGAACAATAAGAACTCTCTTGCGACATACAGCTTCCTTGACCTTCATCATTCCTTCATCTACATTGTAAATATTGATTGGTAGGTCTTTTAGGATATCAGAAAGAAGCTGTCTTTGTATGTGAAGCAGACCATTGAATTGTTCTGAAGTTTCTTTTATGTTTGCAAGAAAGCTTCTTCCGTCAAAATTGTCATAGTTCATGTTATAAACTGTCTTTGCAATGGTTGTCTTCCCCACACCTCCAATTCCATAAATTATCATTATCCTCATATTGGTTGACATATCTTGTAACCACATATTAATTATTGCAACATCAGAATCTATTCCAACCAAATAGGGGGAAACATTCAACACCTTGCGACTCAATTTACTACTAACTTCTTTTACAATATTTCGAATAAATGGAGCCTCGTATCTGCAAATCAAATTTACAATAAATGAACACAAGTAAGTGTGTATATATTTAGTCAATTGAATTGAATATGCAAATCTTTATTGATTCATTGGCTCCAATTATTGAGACTTGAACAGGATACCTTATAGCTCTAGAGACAATTCTAATACTATTGAGTTAAAACTCATTGGTTGAATATGCACACTTTGATATTGAAGTCAAACATGGTTGATACTTAGTTTCCCACCATACCAAAATAGAGGCTTCATGTTTGAGTTCTCTAATTAAAGAAATCTTGATGGACATGTGATAAGTGCATAATTTATTAATTTTACTCCCATCACATTTAGTGTTTTTAGCATGTTTTTATGTTTAATTCAGTTGGTTAAAATATAATTATCATTCAGACATATTTTTAGATAATTGTGGAATAATTGTGTTAAATGGAGAAATTTTCAGTGTTTGATCTTTGCTGTATTTTTCAGGTGTTTCTAAAGTTGTGGGTCTCCAAATTGATTGCTGTTTAATCCATTGAAAAGCTAAGATAGAGCAATTCAAATGATAAAGAGGGACCAAAGCCCAAATTAGTCTCCAAAGTTGACAAAATGAGCTATGGATCTATTGCAAAAGCCCAAACTCGATGGGTCACGACCAGTTTCAGTATTTATTTTATATCTGGAGTTTCAAATGTCTA